>NW_028185794.1:1490295-1565705 GCF_003343005.1 Rhea americana | reverse complement strand
TTTCTCATTCCTCTAACCATCGCAGTGATGTTTATTGCTCAGGCTGGGAGGGACCGAGTCCAGCCTCCTGCTCAACGCAAGACCGGTTACTCGGGGCTTGCGAACCTCCACGGCCAGAGCCCATGCAGCCGCGCTGGCAGCCCCTTCCACTGCTCTGCTGTCCTAGGGAGCAAAACTCTTCCCTTAAATCCAGCCMAAATCTCTTGCTTCAATGGATAAACGTCTCTTGCCTGCCCACCAATCGCCGCTGGCAGAAGGACAAGGCGACAACAGGTAAATTGAAACGTCTATCACAATTTAAGTTTTGATCACAGATGTCCAGGTTTATACAGCAAAAATACTACCCTGCATCTACTGAAAATATCTTCCCAGTGCATTTGAGGATCCCATTAGTTCTTTTCACACTAGCAGATTATAGCCAATCCTGTAATGAGCCAATATAACTACAGGTTTTTTTCCTCCTATAAAATCATCTATCCCTCTGTCCCAACTTAATAACAAGACTGCTGCTGCACGGGCCTGACGCTGCACGCCGTATTGAAAAATTTCWCAGCATGCCCATCATACCACACTGCTCCGAGACAGCAACTCCGTCATCGCGAAGCTCGGATGCAAACCGCTGAGAACGGTGACAGCAGAGCTCAAGACAGAGGAAAACAGAAGAACGCCAATTACCCCAGCCTTCATCATCGCTTTTAAAGTGACACAGCCTGCGGATCAGGCTAATCGCTCCATGATCACCCCTCTTCTTTTAGGGCATATATTCCACATTTGCTTTTCTTTGAGAAAGGTACTAGCCTCGATTTCACAATTCATAAAAACCTTTACTAATGAACTTGCAAATTAATAACTTGCAGTTATTTCCACAGCCTGGAAGGCAGTTCTGGACCTCCCAATTTCATCAGATAAGCAGTATGACTTCTGTTTTCACCCTAGATGATATAATTTTGTTTACTCTGTTGAACTACCACCAATACTGTCTTATATCAACAACTTAGAGCATAAACAAGGATGTCAAAGACTAAGGCCCTGCAATTCCTAACATAAAGCTGCATTACTCTYTATTTCAAATTCCTTGTTAATACTGTTTCCTAGTAAAATTCCCTGGACAAGACAGACAGCGTATATTCTGTTGTGTGCTGATGYCCCATTAAATAAGGTTGGGTTTAATATGGTCTCATCACTCCTGAAACGAGTGTCAGTAAAATCTTTATATGATCACACTTTGGGTCTTTTTATTATACTTTTTTTTAATCTGTGTCATAATTTTGTCACATATTGACCAAAACTAACAAACTTGACAATAATGAGAATAGCCATAAACTAATTTTCACTTACTCTATGATTAYTTGCAATTGTGCAAATTGCAAATAGAAGCCTCCATCATAGGAGAGGGCCCTTTTGTGGTAGCCAACAGACAACCATAAAACATAAATAATGTACTACAAAAGACATTCTAAATACAAAAAATCAATCACTATTGTTAATTAATTATTATTGATTCTGATACCTGTTTATAAACACAGTAGCAGGTCCCACAGTGCTGGCATACTTCCTGCAATAATATATTACCAGAAAATACTCTTTCATCTGCCAGTCTGGAGTCTTTGGCAATTTAGGGTCTTGCAAGCCTCTTTTTCCTTAACGTAGTACCATTTTCAAATGCATTCAAATTCACTCTTTAAATTAGAAACATATTTAAAACCTATTTTTTCAAAGCTAAATTAAAAAAAAAGTTCTTATAATAGATTTTTGTCATAATGGTTTGTATTGACCAATCATTTGCACTAACAAGGCAAAGCAAGACAATTTATTATAGGAGTAATTCAAAGCCAGGTTGCATTTCTAAAGAGCAAGCAGCACCCCCCAGCCTTCCCTCACCTGTTGCATTCAGCTGAAGGTATCACCCCATCATTTGTTAAAATGAACATAACAATAAATGATACTTTGGGGTTCTAACACTAAAGATTTTTTTTTCTTGTGGGTACACACGTTAATCATTCCTTGGCAGCCCAAACACATTATGTATCGATTTTGGAACACTGAAGGAAAATACTTCCGACTCAGCAGGAATGCAGGTTAATCAACTTGACTCCAGCAGGATCATTTCCCACCTGGAAAGTCTTCTAAAAACTAGCAAGAGAATACATTTGCAATAGTGCGAGCCTCATACGCATACTACAGAAATCAGATGCACCACAAACTTGAGATTTGCCGCTCGGATAATGCAAACAGAGAAAAAGAAAAGTCCCAGTTTTCTCCTTCCTCTTCTCCTCCCCTCACCCCAAACCCAGAGGGGCACAAACAGTTTACTTAATGCAAATTTACTTCACCCAGACACTGCTTCCAGTCTAAGCAGTGYGGAGATTTGGGGCCCGTTATCTTTACTTCCGAAGAAGGAAAGAYGTGCACCAGGAACAGCAACTCTCGCGTTCCTGCAACGTACGGGTGGTGAGAATCGTGGCCACGGTCCGCTGACTGCGGCACAGYCGGTGTTTCATCTCCTGCACTTACCAGGGCAACAGGAATTCCTGAAAACCAAGCCAGGTGCTAACCTAGTGCAGCAATCTTTCTGCAAYCACGGATAGTGCCATTCGTTTTCAAGTAGGCTGGAAGAAGGAGGGGGRAAAAAAAAAAAAAAAAGAAAAAAAACCCACCACACAGTCCATGATCAGCCATCCCTAAATACCTTGCTCATATGWCACTGCTCTTCAGAGTAAGTGCTACCTTCTGCTCAGCAGACACAGAGTGCTCAAGTTTATTTAACGTGGATGCTATTACTACGTACACATTTAATCCTCCTTAGAATCCTGCTAACACCCAGCATCAACATGTATCTTGCAGAAACAAGAYCAAGAGAAGAGTGTGCAGAAATTCACTTTTTTCCCTGCTTACTGCTGGTTTGTGTAACTTTATGTACGCAGACCTGTCAGACCTCTGCATGCATTTTTGCACTCTTCTTGTGGGTCTGAGTCTCTGTCACTGCTACTCCGCAGGCTGGAATTTAATGCAGTATTTTATGTAAGCATTAAACAGCTCTAAAAAAAAAAAACCCACATTATATGTTTATCAATTATCTGTCTCAAATTATTTTTCAGCTTTTTTTGTGGAATCTCAATGCACTCAGCAAACGTTTTCCCTGATTATTTCTACTTCAGTAAGGATAAAGTAAAACGTGCGAGTAGCTGACACGCTTCTCAAACCTATTACTTCCTATATATCAACCATGAAATTTTGTCGTCCCATTTGAGCCCTACAAAAGGCCGAACAGCTTACAYGTTACAATCCGTCTCCATTAAAGGGTCTGTTCAGGCACAAAGAGACCAAGAATGGTTATGCAAAGTGCTAACAATTAACACATTTTAATTTTCTCCTCCATTCTTGTTTGCCTACTCAGTTTTCAACTCATGACAAAATCATAACTCCATGGCTACACTGTTCATTAAAACAGCACTGCAGAAAATACGAAGATTTTTAGCACAGTAACTAAAGGAACATAAAAACATGACACAACAGCTACAACATTTACTATGCTCTAGTAAACTAGAGGAYCTTAAAGACATTGTATACTTGGTCAGTGCATCAGCTTCTCACCAAAATCCTGTTAAAAAAAAATAGCAAAGTTCAGCCATCAGTGGACAATTCATTAAATTATCTTTTCTTGAACATTATTCAGTGTCTTTTGTCCCAGTGGCAGAGGCACTGAACACGCTTTAAAATACTATTTGTTAACAGGACTTATTTCTTGAAGCTCAGTAGCAAATGGAAGAGACCTCCTGACTGCAAAATCCATTCACAGAGCGCAGAAATCCAGCATTAGCTGAATTACCAGCTATCACATTGTTTTTTTTYCCTTGCTTTCCTTGCAAAGTAGACAGAAGATAACACAACCTGACCTAAGATACGCAAGACAGACACTCAGGAGATGGACTGTTCTAGCAAGAGTTAGAAAATGAACAGAGGAAAAGCCACTGCACATCTGTGTTTGCTAAATTAAAGCTGGAAATAGAGGGAATACAAAACAGGAATCGGAAGTTTCAGTACAAAAACTGAAATTACRGCACAGCTACACCAACAGAGCCTCGGTGGGATAAGTAACATGGCACATACCAAACGCAAAGTACAGACCTACGGGCCAAGAGGGGAAACACGTCCTGTACGTCCCGTAGCTCACCTATATAACCTGGCACGACTCAGTCAGGGACTGTTTTGACCGGGCCATCAAATCAGCCCTCCCCGAGGTCCCTTCAGACTACACAGAAGACTACGTAGACGTAAAGCAACARCGTCCAAAAATATTTAAGAACATGCTGCAAAGAGGAGTAGGTTTATATCTGTCAAAACCTGAATGGGGAAGGTGAAAGCAGAACAGATAAAGCCAAGGAGCACTTGGCTGGACCAGATGAAGTTCAAGCTTTGCAACGCGGGATGCTGACCGCAGCTTCAGCRGAGGGATTGCACCAACGAGCAAGACTGGCTCCGAGAAGGGATGTGCATAGGGGACCTGGTGATTTTAACATCAAAGATGGAGAGAAAAAGGAAATAAGAAGACTTTATCCTTTTGAACTAGAAAAAGAGGAAAAAACACTACCTACCAGCACGTAGAACTTTATACTAAAAATAAATTTATCATTGCTGCATCCTATTTGCCCCTTCTGACCTGAGAAAGCATATTTTAACACCAAACCAAYCAAAAAAAAAATCAAATAACCTCACAGCTACTGCTGGGATTAAGTGAGAATGACAACGTTAATTCAAGGAGCATCTTCAGAAGTACAGAGCTCACTGACAGAACCACGAACTACAAAAAAGCTAATGGGAGGCAGAGGGAGCCCTTGGTGCCCAGGGGCGTCAGCTTGGGGCAACACTGCAAGCAAGAACCACCTAGGAATTAAAAAAAATAATAATAAATAATAAAAACACACTAAATCAGCTAATAGGGTAGGTGAAATAACAGTACTATTAAAACTGAAAGCAGGACTTGCAACTTAGGGGCAAAGAACAGCAAAGCTGCAGGGTCAATAGCACTCCCCAAGGCTRCAAGGAAAAGCTGCAGGAGATGCAACAAATCTGATCCGTGCAGACTCTGAAACGCAGTCCAACACCCCWGCAAAATCACTGTGGGCGGAGGGGGTGCAAACTACGGAACGACTTACTCGGTACTGCTGAAGATCACTGTAACACCAAGGACAGTGAAGAAAGCACTGAGAGACATTAAGAGAAGACCTTAGCATAAGGTATGTGKATTGCCTCCTTGTTTAAGGAACCTCAGGTCTTGTCAGTAGACTGCCATAAAAAAGAGAAGGGGCAGGAGAAGAAAATAAGCACAGGCTCACAACTACTCTTTCGCAGACAAAAATCAATGGCCATAACAAAAGGAGAATAAGATCCAAGTATTCTGGTGAAAGAAAAGAGCTTGACAGGTTAAATAATTTTAGACCAGGCGAGGCTATCAATTACGAAAGCTCATGCGACCAAGCTATTCAAAGRAGATTAATGTACAGAAAGGACTGTCATGACAAATTTATCAAGAAACCAGAGGAAAAGAAAGACCAGAAAAMAAACTTTTGCAGGCAACTCTATAGACAGAGACAGTTGGTACCTGAGGAGAGACAGTGCGAGATAAGAAATACTCCAAACAATTTTATAGAAAAGCAGTGAGAATTCACGAATAGTAAACAAGTCCCTCAAAAACAGCATATTTGAGAACTGATACAACATGAAACTTTCTAATTAATACAACAGGGAAAGAATTCCATTTCTTTTTCAACTAAATGCTTATGTTTTATTAAAGATGTCTACAGACAACAGGGGTGCATGGCAGAAACGAGGAGGGAAGTGCTAAAAAGAGCATGAATAAGTAGCAAATTATTAGACAAAACAGCACATCATTCAAAGAGAACAGCAAAAAAAAGAAATAGAAAGAAAAAACAAAACAAAACAAAACAAAACATCACACAACCAAGATGTGCGTTATCACACCACTGACCCTGGGACAGTGGTTTGAAGTTAAGCACAAAATACCCAAAGAATTTTTTATTATTTTATACATAGATAGATATATATATTTTATATAATTTATTTATATAAGTTCACACACTGCTGTTACAGATCTACTTATGATCCCTCTTTTAGGGCTATGAATAGGATTCTCACCCTCTAATGACCATGAACAGGCTTTAAGCAGCTCGCTGACCCACACACTAAGGACAACGATGGTATTAGCCTAAATGAGCTATTTAATTTTATTCCATATTAGGTTAATGTGATCATGAAAGCCTAAAAGGCCTCTGCAATTCTGCATTTTCAGCGAAAAAAATTTGGTTTTAATACTGTTCAACCAGCAAATTTTAATCTCTTCATCTAGTTTATAATTTACTCATTAGATTTCAATAAATAGTTTAAAAACAAGTAGGTTTAATGAATTTTCCTGTGGTGGGCTTTCACCCAGGCCAGGCAGAATCAACGTAGCAGCAAGCTGTACAGCTACCTGCCACAGATGTTRCAAGAAGCCATCTGCTCTTAAATCCTAACTTCGTACACTGCTTCAATACGAGCGAATCTAGTGTTTAAAAATAAATAAATAAAAATAAAAAAAGGTTCTACTACTAAAAGTTCTTTTAACTACAAGATGCAAYTGCTGTGTGTGCACACATAGATGGGGACAGATGGGGACCTAAAGGAAAACAGACGCTTCATCAATAATTGCCCTTTTTCCTCCATAATTGAACAAAAGTTACTACGAACCAAAGCATGCTGATCTTTGCAAATATCCAGCTTCGGTACAAAACCAAACTGTTTTAGAGCGGTTAGGCTTCTACCGAATGAATACAGTCATTTTAGCCACGAGCAACTCCTCCAGGCCTTTCCTACCACCTCCCCTGCAGAGAATGAGACCTGACCAAMTTGGTCAAGTCCCTGTTCCAGTGAGATTATAACTTTACCCTGAATCTCTAATACTCTAGGAAAAGTGTGCAAAGTAATGCAAGATCACAAAACAAGGCACTCTCAACATTATTTAGGGGGAGGGGGGGAGATGGAGGGAAGGCAGCCGGATAGCATGCCSAGCACTGTCTCCAAGGCAAGCTCTTCCAAGTTGTATGCCTCCAAAATGAACTATCACAAACTACTCCCGAACATCTCTGTCCATCTCTCGAGCGCTTGCAGTTACTGTTTAAACAGAAGAGAAATGAAGGCAAGAGTCTACTAATCAGTTTGTTCTAATTCTCCACTGAAGATACGCAGAACAGTGCTCAAACTGGACCTCTGCTTTCAGTCCAAGAGCTATTACCAAAGAGGCAGTTTTGTCTTTTAAGCTCTTATGAATAGACAAATGTGGATTGTAAGTATCTGAAATGACATCTAAGCTAGAACATTTATTGTCCTACTGTCTAAACTCTCCAGTTTATACTGAAATGAATAAACTACAATCTTTGCAAAACCTACCTCTTTTCAATTTATCCATCATCAAAAAGAAATGCATTTTAATGTAAGATAATTTGGTACAGACTCAATGAAAGATGCAGATGCTTTTTTTTCCCCACAGAAAGTGTACTTTTGCAAGAAAAAGTTGTCACCCGTGCCATTTACTTTTATTGGTTAAGTGCTCTTAAGTACACTCCATAGAAGTGTCTATGCTCTTAGGTTTTTCCAGTTTAAAAATGCTCAAACTTCTTTATTCATGAAAATCAGATTTTAAGTCTTTTTTTTCTTTTNTTTTTTTTTTTTTTTTTTAAGAACAGGAAATATATAACACTGACTGAACAAAGAGAATGTGCTATAGTTTCTGCATCTCCAACGAGTTAGCAGAAGCACAGTTTGCTCTACCACAGAATTAAGCTTCCCTGATTTCTTTGGGATGGCGCACACAGTCCAGAATGACACAGAAACGCTCTTCAAAGTAGGCAGGCAAACTTTACAGAACAGACACAATTACAGAACTGCACAACTTGAYTACATTCGTGCAGTGCCCGATACCTACTGCAAAAGGCAAAAGCAGGCAAAATTTCATCCTACATTAACGTTTAAGCATAATTTTTTTAAAAAACTATTCACCATTTATACACAAATAAAAGATTTTGACATTAAGTTTCTAACATGTGATATGTCAGAGCATTTAAGTTCTCACGATCACAAGCTACGTCTTTGCCAATGTGCCTCGCAAGTAAACACCCATCCAGCTTCCGCTCCTTCCCCTCCCGCAAACTGTGCTCCAGGCAGTTCCTARGTATCTGTTTTTGGCTACAACTTTACGTACTATATAGAATCCAAAATTTGTATTGGATACAGGATTACTTATTTCCGTATGGTCTTTTCCTAGGGTATTCATGATGGACAGCACGTTGGTATATTAGACACAGTAATACTCTAATTTATTGAAGAGAAATTCATTATTACTGCACTGAGCGGGCGAAGGAGCGGTCTCCTTAAGACCATATAATGAATCAGTAATAGAAGCAGGATTAGATATCAGCATCTCCTGGCTCTTAATTCAATTAATTCCTGCAAAGCACATTACATTAAATGCCACAGCAGTTGTTCATCTAGACTTCGTATAATTTCTGTGGCAGTTACACAGACAGGTCTTCTGATCATCAATTCAGAAGCTCAAAACCACATAAATTCAAGCCACAAACAAAGTTTATAAAAGGCCATCTGAGTCGCCTAAAAATAGGAACAATTTCTCAAGTGAAATTCATTTTCCAGCTCATGTCTTGAGAATCAAATAAATCCCAGTAGTCAAACGCAAGTCAAGGACTTGGCATCCCAATCACTGCGAGAGCTATGCAGCATTAGGCAGCAGGTTGGAGTATACAACCACAGCCTTCCTCCTCTGGTCTTAAATCTACCACTTAACTAAGGAATCATCTTCTCTTTTCCCAGTCCCCTTACAAAAGGGCTACACTTCCAAGTTTTACGAGAACCAAGGCAACAACATCACGAAGCATTTCATTCACCACCCAGTCCTGCCCCGTTTCCTGGCCACCAAGGCTGGTTCTCTATGCTGATGGAGACAGCTCAGCAGAAAAGCCAAGTGATGATATAAAACACAAATGTCTATAAGCATACCACGTGCACAGGAACGGTAACTGCATGCTCAATACATTCTGGCATTTAACCTTCAGACACTTGACTSCACAGACAAAATATTCCTGCAAAGGTTTTTAAATGAAGTTTCCTAGCTTTTGAAGGAGAAACAAAGAAAGGAAGAAAAAAAAAAAAGAGGTGAAGCCGGATCTTATTAATGAAACCGCAACAATCCCTCTGCCGTGCAGCGGCAGCAGCATCTGAAGCCAGCAGCTTCAGCAGTCCAGTACAGTCTGAGCTCTATGATTAGCTGAACAAACCAGCAGAAGGATTTATTCAGYGCAGAAAAGCAGAGGACCGCAGAGGATTTCATACCGAGGAGCATAACGTTCGAGGACGTGCTCCAGTGGCTAAACACAAAATCTTCATTCACAACATGCACATTGGGTATCCCAGCCCACACCTCTGCTGCTCAAGCATTGCCAGTTGTAAATAGGAAAAGCAGGATCTCTAAAGTTCTCAGTCAACATACAACATGAACAACTACATTTAAAACTTTGCACTAATAATTTTCAAGAAAAAACAATGCCCATTTTAGATACTGGAAAATACTGCAGGCTAAGTGCTATGTTCCTGAAAAAATAAAGCTTTCACTGAACATAAACATTTCTTTTCTGTCAAGTCTCCTTACATTTTGATACTACAGTGCAGGAATATTTCTTAACATAGGTAATTCATCTGGAGTTTTTTGCAAAAAAAAACTTCAAAATGCAGCTCCTGAAATTATTATAATACTTAAAGAATAATTAAGACTATAACAAGTTTATTCACTGAGCAGAGAGAAAAAGGAAAATCAGTAAGTTATGTTACAGAACATTAGGTGSTTTTTCAATGAGAGAAACTCAAAAGTGCTTAGAGAAACTCAGACCTACCTGAAGCTCATGTCAGGGCAGCAATGCAGCTACTTTTCATAAGAGTAACTCATCACAACCAAGCTAACTACGTATAATGCAAAGCATTAACAAATACAAGGTTAAGTAAGGGGTAGAAGAGGAAGAAAGAGCTGATGGATTCATTTATTTTATCTCTTCTGTCCAAATATTTGAGTGAGCAAAGTCTTTAAACCATCATACAAAACTGGCAAATCCTTACGGTGAAGCTCAGAGGCGCTGTCTTGCGCCACGTCTGTTAGTCCTTCATATTTCTCTCATCTCAACAAACATTGCTAAAGATTTAACTAAGTAGCAGCAAGTAGTGACTGTGAGTAAAGATAAATCATCTCAGGACTATCTTTATGTTAGTATTATTACACTTTCACTAACATACATACAAATTTATCTTTCCAAGATGAATTATAAATACAGTTCCAAGATTTGTAAATACTTTTGTATCTTTGCTTTGTAAGAGCAGCTCCAGCCCTTCACCCTTCTAAGGTTCAACTGGTGTTCAGCAGTCATTAACCAAAGTCAAGCTTACACTTCAAAAACTACCTAAAAAAAACCCCACTAAGTAAGGTGCTGATAAAATCACGTGTCTTTACACATATTTGCCATTTCCTTTGGCTTTCTCTAGTTCAACTCCCTGTAGTTCAGCCACATTGTTTGCACAGAGATATTCCAGCTTTTAAGAAACATGAAATTTTTTAAATAAAYGTAACACTTCACAAACGCACATCCAAACATGGTAACACCATTAAGTTTGCACAACTAGAGCAAAGGCAGCAACGAAGGAAAGAGACTTCGGCATCGATGAGCTCAAGCTACGTTTGCTAGAAGGAACCCACACGTGGAAGCACGCGCTCAGYAGGGGAAGAAAGGGCACATCCTGAAACTACTCACCATTAAAATAAACGAATTTCATGCTTTCAGTGCTCACTCACSTATGCCAAGAGGTCAAATCCAGAATTTCCTCCCCCTTCATAGCAGCAAGAACGCAATTCTCCCAGAGGGCTGCGGACATAACCCCGGCACCAGCTGCCACAGGCACCGGTTTCGGTGTCCCCGGCTGAAGTCAGGATATCTGGTACGCTCCAGCTACGCTCCCTCGGAGCCTCTGCAGCTCTAAGAACTGCGACCCATCCTACCAAACYGCTAACACGGCTCCTTCGAAACCTCAGAGATGAATCTCAGGGTCCAAGTTTTTAACAGTATTTGAGAAAGCCCATGGGAAAGTTTGAGTATTTTCAGTTATTTCAATAACTTCAKTAGTGCAGAAGCAATTTAACAACCTTTTTTTTTTTTTTTCAAAATTAACAAGAATGCTATTAAAACCCCTTGAGCACGGTATTTGACAAAAGCAGAAATGGTCCCATTAAAGTCACCTAGAAGGTATGTATTTGCTTACATATTTTAAAGAGAACAAGTCTACTTGTCCTCACATCACCTTCTGCCTACTCTAACCAACTGAGCTAAGCCTGCCCCCCACTGCTTGCAATTTTGAAAAAAATCAAATATATTCTACTAAAAGTTATTCTTTAAAAACAACGTGCCATAATCTTTCAATAGCGTACAAGTTCAAAGTACAGCAAAGTTGTGATTTAAAATATTTCTTAATAATTTYATATTGCCTTTCTTTTATCACAACTCCTGATAGTTTTTCTCCTTTAAACACAAGAAACTGGTTTAAAACAAAAAGGTAAATACAACTTTTTTCAGGATCTTAAACTTTTCCCAGAAACTTTGATTCTCACATCCCAAAAAGGCTGGAACAAGGCTTCTCAGCTATCGCCACATGTGGAAAAGGTTCCTGAAAAGCAGACTGTCAAGTACATTACAAACTATCCATGCCACACCATCAATTTTCCAAWGCCGTGACAAGTTTATAACACTGTGCCAAAAACAAATTGAAGCAAGAAGCCAAGAGACCAGCTCTTAAAACAAAACACTCAGTCACTGTCTAACAGCCTACACTCAGGTGCTGGGAATGGGTATTTTGTTCTGATTTTTTTCATAAAAAAGCTTGGCCACGCACCTCTGCATACCAGAGTGCTGTCTACGAACAGGAGCAAACAGCAACACCTTGGCTTCYCAATAGCTGTCATTCTACCAGCAGTGGAAGAGCACTGGTACTTAGCATTCAGAATTTTTAAATCCATCAAAAATCTTAAAATTCAAACTTTATCAAGCTGTTACAGTTCTACAAAGGTTTGGCATCTGTAGACTGCTCAGCATTATGTATCAGCTGTTTAAACTGCAGCCTTTTCCCTAGCAATCTAAAAGCTCTAAAACACGTATTCATGCTCATTCATATCAAATAAGTAGCAGTGAAAATGTGCAAGCTACACTTAATTTCTTTTAAAGAGAATATTATCAAGTGCATCTCAGCATGACATTCATGCACGCCATACAAATGCAACAGCKGTAAAATTAAGCACAAAGGTATCTGTCTCCCCCGGTATCTTCAGAGCAAGGAAAGACCCTGCCAAGCTCACCAYCCCCACAATTAATGCCTGAAAGCTTCCAGTTTAAAGATGGGCAAAGGAAATATTAGGAAAAATTCGGATAAGACAGAGCTGCAAATAAGGCCAAGAAAAACAGTATCAAAGTCAAAAGAGACCTCAAATCTGCCTTCTCTCACTCCAGAGCTCTAGCAACCGAAGAGATCCTTTTCCCCCTCAAAGGACTACACCRTGCAGAGTGTCGGCAGGGCAGGGAGCGGGCCTAGGGCCCCCSCGCACGGGGCACCCTTGGAGGAGCGCTTCTGGGGCGCAGAGCCGCCTCCGGCGCCGCGGCCAGCCCACGCTCTGCCCGGCCGCTGGGCAGCACTCCTTTAAGCTGTGGGTGTTTACGGTTCTCTAGTGCAAGTTAGATATTTTTTGAAAGCAAATCTTACTGCCAAATGCTTTTATGGCAAAAGGGTCCTGAAAATCCCACTCTTAAAAAAAATAAATAAAAAACTAAAACAGTATTTTCCATATTGATGCAGGAAAAAGAAATGAACTGGAGACTGAAAGGCATTTTGCATTATCTTCATTTTTAACCCTATTTACTTTATCTGATGATCACACGGACCAGCTTGATAACAGCAACTGGATCCTGTGAATGATCCCACATAGGAAGTGGCAGAATTAAACAGGAAAACAGCAATGTGAAAAGGTGCTAATTGCCTGAGATAAAAACGTCTGGATTCCTTTTATTGTCAATGCTGCCAAGAAGCTTAGGAACGTATTTACCATTCAGAGCATCAAACTGCTTCATCAGCCTCTTTTTTTTCTCCTACTTAAATCACCTTAGTTTACTTTTTTTGTTGTTTTCCTGAAGTTTCACTTACAAAGCAATAAGCCCCTCGCACGGTTTACCAAAAAGATATCCCACCTCTAAGGACTATAGACTAATTCTCCTGAATCACGAGTTACAAGTGAATGATATTCTGAAAACAAATCATGTTCTCCAGTCAAATTCCTTATTTGTTCTTGCATTAGCCTTCACTCACTTCACTGTTTCCTATTTCCTAAACAAGAAATGTTAAATTCACATCTAAAGGTTACCTAGAAGAATACCGAAAGGTGAGGTGTTCTTAATATCAGTAAGTAAGAATTTAAAAGTTTGTAAATAAAGTTTTAAAGCTTCAGGAGCTGTTCATTATTTTTTGAATGTTTTTATTCATACCTTATACACATGAAATACCAAAATACAAAACATGTCCATTCCTGCTTTCTCTAGAACCACCCCCCCCCCAAAAAAAATAGAAAACTGGTACACACCATCAGTTTTTAGAAGCTTCCCAAATTTTTCATGGCATATAGGGGAGATAAATCTCAACACAGAAGTAGCCAGAAAATATAAGTTTTTAAGGGTGTGGGTTTTTTTTTAAATACACAAAGGAAGTAAAACTATGCTATATATTTCTTTTTAAGCTTCTTTTTTAAGTCCTTTACTGCAATTACATGTACCAGATATTATTCTTTCCTTTTACTTTACTTAACCCCCCCATCTTAGTTTTCCTGATCTTCAGCGTTTCCATAAGAATATCCATACATTAAATCACTTGCAAGTCATCTTATACTCTCTGCACCCAGGTAGTAGAAATACAGTCCCAGTTTTGCTAAGTAGTGATGGAGCGATATTCCCTCTTGCACAGCTCCTTCCTCTTTTTGCAGGGAGAGAGAACGCATCTGTATTATCCTCCTGTTAGCTACAAAATAAAGATAAAAAAAATAATAAAAAAAGACTTACCCGCTACCGTGAGTTTTGCTGTTCTGCTTACGATGGTCCCCAAGCTATCCACAGTTGCCACACATTGATAATATCCTTCATCAGGCTTATTGTGTTTGGAATGCACCACACTGTTTATTAGCAAAGATCCGTCCGGTAGCAACTGGCGACGGTCATCCGACACCAAGTTTAGAAAAGTCCCATCTTTTTTCCATTCGATTTTTGGTGGCGTTTCGCAATAAGCTGAACAGTTCATGACAACGGAAGCGCCGCGGACTGACAGAACGTCCGCTGGCTCCACCAGAAAGTGGAAAGGAGTGAAGGTTCTCACGGTTGATCCTGCAAAGCAAAAACCATATGAAACTTTATTTCAGCTTTTTTTCAACAAAAAAATGCATCTTGTTAAAATATTTTAACTTGTACAGTATAGCATAAGAACCATCACTGCTTGCAATAACATTTCCCTGGACATTTTAGAAACAGCTTGGTCTATATGATAGTATTTGCTCCTTCAACTAAGGGTTCTTCGCTCCTCAAAGTGCACACATGCTTGTAAATTATGCATCTAAAACATGAAAAAAGTATATCTCATTCTATTAAAGGTCTTAAGAAACCCCCTCCTTCTCCACCACTTTCCCTTTAAAAAGAATTTACAAAAAATCTGCTACCTGTACATTACTTTTTTCCCTTACTGAAGGAGGCTTTGGTTTTTCTGAAGAAAGTTTCAGTATTTCGACCCCRTTCAGTTTTAAACTCCAAAATGCCTCACAACTATGCTCATAATCCCTTCTCCCTTCCAGAAAATTCCTCCTGCACCCACAGCTATCTTGAAATAATTAAATTTGAAATCTTGTTAAAACCAACTATTTGTAGCTTTTTCTAGCTAAAATACTTCCACTGCAAATAGTGCTCTTTCAAACGCAAGAGAAAATCAAATAGACAACACAACTAACTAGATACTACTTGGGAGGAGGTACTCTTCATTGATAATGCTTAAGGATAGAAACAAATCTGTATCACAGTCTACTCCAAGCATCTTATTATTTCAAGAACTCAGTGGTGAAAAGTCTTCACCTCCAAAACATACCCTAATGCTCATATTAGAATCAAGACTTTTATAGTCCTGCCCTATCCATCGCACACAGAAATCTGCCCCCTCAGAGCTTAGGAAAGTTATTTGCAATGTTTTAACTGAACGAAAAGTTGTAGTAAAGGTGTAACTTAGTAAGTATGCGCTTGACTGACACACTTCTACAGACAGCACGTGCCATTAGGATGCTCTCAGCCTTTTGCAGCATGGGGGCCAATAAAAGCAGTGTGGCATTTTGCTGAGTATAACCAACATGACAAAACATCGTGCTTATGTGACCTGAAACACTACTTCTACCACCAAACCAAAAATAAAAGGCTAAAGTGACTTGCTACAGAAGCTCCAGTGAGCCAGAACTCCTCCTGGCTGTCGCTGGAGGAGGAAAGCGCTAACAGGAGCCACGTCGAATAAACGGAGCTAGCCGAAAACAGGTACAACGTCAAACTCGGACAAGGTCTCCTTGCGAGGCCTGCAAAGTATTTTCAGCAGACAACCACTCAGTGACATTTCTAATGAATAAAACATATTTTACAAACACTGTGTCTAATCATGCTCTCTCAGCATGAAACGAGAGACTCGCAGAACACTCTTGTTTCAAAACAGCAAAAATAACTTCAAAAAATTGTGGCATCAAAGCATGCTATATGAGGCATGTTCTTCAGGAGCTATACAAAGGCAGTTCAATTTTAAGTATAAATAGAGATGCAGGATTCCCCTGCACAGAGCTGCTTACAAGCCTCCAGGAAAGTGAAAACAGTGGCTTTCAGCTCACAAAAGCCTTCCAATTCCAACAGCTGAACTTTTCACTGGGCACCTGCACATCGGACGGCTTGGAGACCAGAAAGGTGATGCCACTGGTATCACCTCCTCCCCCCCACCCCGGTCCTCCCTTAATATTACTGGTATCACCAGTAGGCTTCTTTCCTAATTACAGGTAGTCTTCACAATCTGCATTCAGTTATCGTAATAAACCAGCGAAGAAAAAGCTGTCCGCCGCCGCCCGTGCTGCGAGGGCAGATATTACGTTCTTTTTATTTGACACCTGGGCAGCAGCCCCATCCATTCAGACCCAGCTTGCTCCATCTGGCAGCAAGTCACATACAGGACAGTAGGGACGAGCGTCTTCTTTTAAGCTATCTTGAGGATGTTTTTACAAATCTATAATGCTTATGAAAGGCATTATTAAAAAGAGTGTAAAAATGTATGCACAAATACAGGCTGAAGCTCATCCTGTACATACCAAATCCTTCAGACAGTGCTGTAAAAATACTCATCTCAAAAACATTTCATCTTTCACAGTCAAGTCTGTAATTAAATGCTTAAATATGTTAAGACCAGCTTGAATAGGCACACGCATTTAATAACCAGATTTGTTTCAATAAATCATGGAATAGAAAGAAGCTGACGCTTTTTGGAAAAAAACTAAAATCTGAAGGAGACCTTTAGTAGTGAAGTCTTTCCTGTAAGCATTTTAGCTTCAACCCTGTGTGTGTGGTTTTTTTTATTTAATCGGATTTACTGTCTAAAATAGCCTTAATTAACAAATTGATATGATTCCCTCTATCACTGAATTGCACGGGAAGACTCTTGTCTCCAAAGAGACACTTCAGCTTCCCTCCGGAGAGGGGCTACAGCCTTCTGGCACAAAGCCTATTGTCTTCTCCACTCATCATTCACAGGCGCTTAAGATAAGGCAGGAGGAGCGGCCTGAAAGAAACAACAGATAATTTATGCTTTTGTAGGGTGTATCATTCAAACATTCTTCTACCTTCAAAAACTCAGTCACCGATGAGGAAAAAGAAATATAAATAAAATAGAAAGACTCAAGTTTCCCTAGTGACAGTGCATCTCAGACAAGACTGTAGTCCTGCATCCTTGAGACGGTGTCTTTCCTGAGGATTTATAACAAACAGGAAAATCTACAAAATTTCTAGGCACTGTTTTTGTTACTTTGGATTTATTGTACCAAGTTTATTATTATAATCTCATCCTAGAAACCTAGATGTTTCTCAGAATTAAAGATTGAGCCTTACCAGCCATCGATTTTCCACTATAAGGCATACTACACAAGCTTTTCTACCATTTGCAAACTCCAATAAGCTTTTTGGTAAAGATTCAGATCCCCAGCCGAGCAAAGACAAGCACGCCAAGTTTTGCTTTTTTCTGCTCTTCTCTGACCTTTCAAGTAGGAATCCGTGGAGGGTAGCAAAAGAGAGGAGAAAAAAAAAAAAAAAAAACCAAACACTGAAAAGCGTGAAAATGAGGAAAGCAACCGAAATGTATGAAGCTCTGCCTCAGAGTGAATGATGAGTGGATCTTATGGGTAAGGATTAAAGGGCAGAATAACTTGGTGACACTGCTGTGGGTGTTTCCTACAGACCATCTGATCAGAAAGAAGTAGATGAGGCCTTCTACAGGCCATGAGATGGTGGAGTCCAGGGTCCTGCAAGGAGGAAGCAGGGCAAAAAGCATGATCCCAACAGTGGCCTTCAGGAGAGATAACTTGGGCCTCTTTAGGCACGTATTTGGAATAATCCCATGGGATAGGGCCCTAGAAGGAAGAGAGGGTCCAGAAAAGCTGGTTCGAGAGTTGGCTGAAAAGCAGAGCTCAAAGTGTTGTGATCAGTGGCATAAAAGCTAGTTGGATGCCTGTAGCTAGCAATGTACCCCGGGGGTACACTTACAAGTTGCAGCCTCATTTTTGTTATTATTCTGCTGGCCAGCACAAGTGAAACAACCAGCTTAAAAGTAAACCCTACCTGTTTTAAGATTAACCAAGATGAAGAAAAAAATCCACCTGTCTTGCACATCTTAGCCAAATTCATATATATGCAAGATCAGTGGCACTGCATGCATGTTACTAGGTCATCTTCTCCTGAAAATGTGTGGCTGGCTCCCCATTTGCCTTGTCTAGACTTTGCTGCAGACTGGAGATCAAAACCTTTGATGGGATGGGAAGATTGTTCAGGTCCTCGAAGCAACAAGATGCCAAGGAAATGACATTACAGAGGGTGTCAAGAGAGAGCATGCAAAGAAGAAAAAGTTACCATAGAAGTCATTAAAGAGATTTAAGAAGCAAGCAAGCAGATTCTCAGCCAGGTTTCAGAGATAACAGAAGATGAACTCTTGCCAGGAACCCAGAGGGGACTGTGAATGCTCTGCACTCAGGATATTACCACGCTTCTGGACAGAAAGCGGTGGATAAAAAGACTGGTAAATAAATAACCTCTGTCTTAAAACAGAGAAAGTTAAACTAGAGCAAGGAACTTTCCAGCCTACATTCTAAGACAGGTTTTGTAATTTAGAGTTAAGATTTTTTTGGTGTTTCTAGGGCAGTCTGGAGAACCACTGGTGGAGCCACTGTTAGACTCTAGCCAAGTGAATTCATACCTCATTTAAGCCTTGATTCAGCATAAAAATGTTTTGTGCATACAATATCTTAATGACCTATTTCTGTCAACAAGTCATTTCTCCCACTCCACCAACCTATTGATTATTCAAGTCAAAGAAAACACATCATTAAAGACTGAATTGTTTTATTTTGTGGAGCATCTTTTCTCTTTCCCTCTAGTCATCTTTTACTAGTAGCTTGATTTGTGCTAATGTTGCTCCAAGAAACTTTTTCAAAAACAGAACACTTGGATTATATAAAATCAAGTCAATTCTAATGCAACTGTACCATTTAAGAGTTTAGTTAAAACGTCCATTTTTATGCTGTTAGGATTTTATGCATATTAACAAACGTTAAACAAATGTCACCTTCTGATGTTCTGTGGCTTGAATAATACCAGTGTAGCACAACTAAGAACATGTACACAAGTATGTTCTCCTGCTCAGAGACTAGACCAATTAAATCTTGCCAATTCCTAACCGATGATTTTTTCGGAACTGCTCTTGAACACCAGTAACAGGGACACAACAATTGCTACAGCCATGCAGCTCCCATGCTTCACTATCTCTACCATTAGGAATTCCAAGCACTACTGCCATGAGTTAAATCCATCTTTTTGCCACTGTGGGAATGGAGAATAGACTCTTTTTCCTTTCCAACAGCATTCTACAGATTCGAAGACTTAAATCCTAACACAGCCTTGTCTTTAGGCTTCACATTCCTACTTCCTTTGGTCTTCTAAAAGATAGCTTTTTCTCAGGTTCTGATAACTCTCTGAATCTCCTCCAGGTGGCCCATATTTTTCTGGAAGTGGTGTGCCCAAAACATGACCACATACTGCAACAGACACAAGATCAGTGCTAAGTACAGGTACAGTATCATTCCATATGTTTTAGAGGCTCTGCAACTTCTTCATCCTTTCCAAAACACAAGCATTAGGGTTTAGTGCAGAAGCATAACACTACTGACTTATATTTGATTTATAATCCCTTCAATAAGGTAGTAAATGCTTTTCTAGGAAACTGTCATGAAGCTTGTTCTTTCCTCTTTAATATTTGACTAGTTGATTAGCCTGGCTAATTGTACTAACTTTCATTTGGCTCCTCCAAGTTCTTTTCTCCTTCTATAAAAGATTTTCCAATTTTGAACTCTCACCTTGTCCTCCCTCTTTCAGCTTTGCCATGTGAAAACTTAACAAATACTCATTCGCAACTTGGATGATGGAGTAAGGTAAGACATCCAATAAAAGTTTACTATGAGTGCACAAGCATAAAACCCTACACAAAACAGTCTTCAATATTATCCTTGTTACTTCCCTCAGTAGCTTCCCAGTCATTTTCATAGCCATTCAGTATCAGTTCCCTTTGCACCATGCTTCTCCACCTACTTTCAAGAATGTCTTCGAAAATGGTGTGGTAGGGGCAAAATTTTGAATTGAAGCCCAAGCTGGTTGAATTATAGTTCCCTCTAGCGCTCCTTCTTTCTCCCTATTTAAAAAATCTGGGGCTTTTCTAGGCCTCCTCATCTCTCAAACTCTCAAAATGAACCAACAGACCTGAGATGGCTTTAATTAAGATGCCTTCAGATCAAACTGGTAAAAAAAAATACATAACAAAGTAGTACTTAAGCTCGTCCTTTGCTTAGTCTAGCTGATGTCTTATTCTCTTGCTATTAGGACTGGTGACTGTAAGCATGCAATTCTTCTCACCAAAAAAGGAGGAATACAGCAAACGCATTTGAGACACGCTACTGAGTTAATAGGATCAAGACCCATCTGCCTGAACCTCTCCTTGCAGCATGCTGCCCCAAAGACTATCAAGAGCTTTTAAACTCAAAAGAAGCAAGTTTTAATATAACTGTAACACTTGTTAGCCTTTTCACTGCTAACATGGCTACAGGAGGATTTTTTTGTCTGCGTGTGTGTGTGTTCTGCTAGATGGATCACAGAATCGGTAAGGTTGGAAGGGACCTCTGGAGATCATCAAGCCCTGCTCAAGTAGAATCGCCTAGAGCATGTTAGACAGGATTACATCCTGGCAGGCTTTGAATATCTCCAGAGAAGGAGACTCCACAGCCTCTCTGGGCAACCTGTTCCAGAGCTCTGTCACTTATGCTTTGGTAAGTCTAACAAAGCTTCAGGTGTGGCAATTCCTCAAACAGTCAAAGTAAAGTGGCTCTTCAAATGGGAAGTTTCCCTTCATTATACAGTTAATTTTTGAAAGACACAACCATTCTGATATCAAACTAAAATTATTCAGATTTATGCTTTAATAACTCCCCAACACAAGGTTTTCAGAAACGACGATGTTCAGGAAAATAACTTCAGACAAACACACTCTGATCTCATAGTTCCACTTAGGACATCTAAATTACCTCCTACTAGCACATGGCAGCACATGTCAAAAGACTTCCTGACTACCAGTGCTATAGATCAGCTTTAACGCTCTGTTGCCACCAAAACTATTCAGTACTCACGTGTTCATGACAACAACTGTCAACTGTACTCAAAGCAGAAGACTTTGATATCAGATTTCGCATAAGCACAAGAATTAAACAGCACTCCAGTTCAGAAGGACCCAGTGCAATAGTCATCCAAAAATAAAACATAAAACTGCTGCAACTTCAGAGTCGCTTCTTCTGACTAGAATCATACGTTAAGGCAATCAAGCCCATCTTTCATCAGAAGTGAAGGACTTGAGACTAGCAGTACACAAGGATTCAATTGCTGCAAGGAGTCATACAAGGCTCTGAGGAAGAGAGATTACTACTTTCCTCAATACACAAATGTATTGAGCAGAGCATATTTGTCCCTTTAAATTAAACTACAAAGCAATTTAAGAGCAAGCATATAATGTCCTTGAAAACTGACGTTTAAAATAGAAGCATTTGACAAAACCTTAAGCAGACTGGCAGCAAGTATTACAATGCCCCTTTTTGTGTATTGCAAGTCAATGATAAAAGATTCAAGCTCTCTTGCTGCAGGATTGAACTTTTAAAGGCTTTTCACTAGAATTTAATTAACATTCCCATTGGTCCTTGTAATCCTAAAAACAGTATGTCATGCCCTTCCTAACCTAGATCATTATAAAAGCTGTCCTCAAGACGTAGACAAATGTATTTTAATTGAAGACGTTACAAACGCTAATCTTTCAAGCTGCCAAAAAGAGCTCACAATGAACTTGTTTAGCGGTTTTGTTAAAGTACGCATTGCCAAGGAGCGCATTATCTATACGGACAAGTTGTAACATGCATTAATCTCCAAATAAAAGTAAGGATTTGGTAGGTTAGTGTGTGTGTGTTTTTTTCCCCTTGACATCATTAAAAACATTCTGCATTACCCAATACACATTTTTATATGATATTATAATATAACACAGTAGAACTAGTGTCCAGGCAAGGACAAATTTTATGCTTAATACCCCATTTTTCCTTAATAGTAGCATATAGATGCTCTGACCCAATTAAACTGTACAAGATGACAATACACAGCAATGGGCAAAGGGGATTTTTTTCAGCACCTCCAATGCCCAATCGCTTACATGACGGTTTAGAAGTTCACTGCTATTGAAAAACCAAGGCCAGATTCTCTGAACTGCATACTCTGAACTCCCTTCCATTTCTTTCTTTGCCAAGACTATAAAATCCGTAAATTTTGAGATGGAAAAGATGTTGCACTTAAATGTCAGGGGAAAAAAAGGAGAAAACTGTAAAAACTAGCCATGACTGTGAATGTACGATATCAGCTTCTGCTGGTACTTTAATAATTCCAATAGAAGCTGACAGTGGAGCCTAGGACAGCAGATGATGTAATGTTATAAAAGTAGTAGTGCCACGTATAAATCCAGAGTTCTCCAGACTTGCTAGAGTCCTTGCTCCTTCAGCACAAGTAGACTTTCTCTTTTATGATTTAATACATTATAACAAAGATATTCATCAAAAGAAGAGTAACTCATCTTCACCCTAACGTCATTAAGTATTGTGGGCCAGTCATTACATCTGCAGAATAATAAGGTGGCTCAGAGTCATTCTGACCTACAAACACAGGAGTTCTGGTCTGAAGTCCATAATGGAGGGACGTTCTTTTATTTGTGGTACCAGGAAGCAACGTGCACAAAATTCTTTTGCCCCTTCAGTAAAAAGAACTGCTTGTGGCCTTTAGAAAGTTAGGAAGGTGTGTGCTTGCTCGAAGTTCTAAGTTTTAATCCATTCTGTCACTCCCCAACAAGCCTGCTACCCCAAAGGAGGGGCATCTTCACAACATACCCCCTGGAGTAGGGCTAAAGCTTCTACCATACTATGCCATCCAAGAAAGGCTAGGATGCTTTTCTATTATTTTTGCCTCTATGCTTTGCATATCTTCCACTAAACTCACAATCACTCCCACAAATGACAAATGTGCTTCCTTCTACCACCAAGACAGAATGGCTAACAAAAGAATTAGAGAGGTAAAGAAAATTTCTAATGACACAGGAGCCACCTAGACCTTAGCCTTCAAATCACTGCTTTGAAGACAACAGGCAAACCAACAGCCTCACACAAAAAAAAAAAAAAAAAAAAGAAAGGAAAAAAAAAAAGAAAGAAAGAAAACTGAATCAATCTGATGGTTCTTCTCACAGGTTAAACAGTTAGGTCCAAATACCTAAGCTGAAAAATCATTGCTAAAACTGAAGTCTGGAAGTCACTTAAAATAGCTCCAGCCATAAGTCACATGCAGCTTCTAAAGTTCTCTATGTTCTTTTCTCCAAGGCAAACAAAGTACAAGCTGCCATCAGCTTAATCTGTTCCTGCTCAGTCACTTTCTTTCCCAGACTCATGCAAGTATCAATACCTTATCCATAGCTTTTATTACTTTTCCTTTATTTTATATTAAGAATTTAATTGAGAATTTTACTCATACTGGCCTTCAGATCACCTTATATTTGAACACTCACTGTTCACAAAATTGAAGTCACCTCCTGGCAATTATTTGTTGATCTGACTTTAAACCATACTCAGGATCTAAGAAATCATGGTAATAAGTAATGGCTTCTCAATCAGAGCTATAAAGTTACAAATATAGAAACAAACTTTATCTTTCTGCTTAAGGTGGGAGCAAGAAGAGCTCAACACACAAGCTAAGGTTTTGTCCAGGGTAATGACTTTGTCAACAGAGTAGCGAGCTCTACAAAACCCAGTGTGCACTCCACCCCCTACAAGGCCTTCATCCAATGCCAAATTTTTATTTTCTTCCATCAAAACAAGCTTAAGTGATTATCTTCCATACGAAATTATCACAGGAGACTGCTTCTCCCTCCCCATTGCAACCCATTTTTGAATGCCCTGTATGGCTCTTACTCCCCCTGTAATCTTCTTGCTTCCACCTTAAGCAGAAAGATAAAATTTGTTTCTATATTGGTAACTTCACAGCTCTGATTAAGAAACCATTACTCAAGTAAGGACCTACTTTACTAAAAAAGCTACCGGAGCCAACCACTCTAAAGTGACTTCAGAGGGATGAGGCATATGCGTCTCAGTCTCCCCGTCAAGTACGACAAAGAGAATGGCAAGCATGTATTTTTAATATCAGCAGTGCTTCCCTCGGAAAGCACACCAACTGCATGAGCCCGTACATTCCTCCAGTAGCCATCTTCCCTGCTTTATCAGGCTGGTCTGGGAAAAGAAACATTTCTACAAAAATTTACTAGAGGGCACTGTAAAAACATCTACCAAAGAGAAAGAAAATACTCGTTTCCCTTAATCGTGGTGAACAATAGTACTTTGACTTTTCCACAGAAATAACTACCAGATGTCCACAACTGACAAGGCTACATTTGTTAATGCAAAAAGGAATTTGCATTTTTTCCTGAAGTCGTGGACTTTCCTAGAAGTCCCGTCCACACAGGTACACACAAGCACATAATTTACCTCTTCAGATGCACATAGTAGTAAAAGCAAACAACAATTTTCAGAGTAGTTAAAAAAAATTAAAGACTCCCCATATTATCCATTGTGCAAACAATACAGGCAAGACACTAAACATCTAGCAAAATTCTATGGGACAGGTAAAGTAATATTTTATCTCATAAGCCAACAGGTTATATGTTACCCAACAGAGCACATAGGACGTAGCAAATGCATTAAAGAGGCCACTGAAGTTGGCCCAGGGTTACACTAGCGATGGACCTTGCTCTATGCTGCGGGGTTCTGCGTTCCTCTGTCCCACCTAGTCCACGTGCCGCTTCAGAGCAATTACCTAGTATGGTTGCAGGACAAGTGTGAAAGGCAAAAACAAACACTGTTATAAACAAACATAGATGCTCCAGCCACAAGTAATGGTTTAAAATGGTATATGGAAAGGCAGGATGACAACAGGAGGGGAACTTAGATTCTCTGGGAATCTCAAAATGAAGAAGGGCTGAACAATGAAAAAAGACACAAGCAAGAACTGAAAGCTGCTGAATCATATTTCCGACATCTCTTTCTGAAGAGACCTCTTTGTGCTTCATAAAAGAGAAAAAATATTCTTAACAAACACTTTTAATGTCTGATCAAGCAAGGATCATCTAAGAGGATCAGGGAACAGAGGAACAGTGGCACCAAATCAGAGCAGAAAGAATCCCTTTAACTCAGTGCCCAGCCATAGAATAGTCAAGAGCAGATGCTACATACATTTACACTTGTTTTCCTACCCATAAAATTCAAATTTTCTGGCAGAGTTTGTTATTGTATGGGAAAATAAGCTTGCAACAAAGCAGAGCCTTCATGAATCTAGTAATACTATCCTTGTAAAAGCAAGCTGACAAACTCTAAAGTTCAGAGTAAAGACTTTTTTAGCAGTAAGGTAGGCAACCAGATGATAGGCATGTAATCAGTGTCATGGGAAGGACAGAGGTACAGTATATGTCCTCCAGTGACACAGAAAACTGTGCAGCCCATTCCAACTAAACTACCACCAAGATAAAATAACACACCAGGGAACTGGAGGAAACAACAGATAATCAGTGGTATCACATATGCAAGTTTGTTATTTAGGGTAAAGTTTTGTTACTGTTTGTTGTTTGAGAAGCCCAAAATGAAAAATATACAGTCCAAAGACAAAGATCTTGAGAAATACTCGTCTTTATACAATCAGGGAAATACAAGAATCAGTATCAGAGGTGCTCCCTGTTGACCTCACAGCTTCAGAGCATCAACACTAATCAAATATACAAAAAGCATCCATCAGATTCTGTAGATTCTGCATCGTCGGAGTTCTCAGCGTTTTACCTTCTCATCCATCTTTGTATGTTTATTTTTAAAGCATTTTACTTTAAAGTGCGAGGGTCTGACTGATCACATTTGAAAACTCTACGAGCATTTTAATAAGCCAGGTAGACAAATGCCTTGGGGCAGAGCATTTGACTGTCACTGAGGAAAAGCCACAGTAATTACAAGTAAAAATCATTTCTCTAGAAAGAGAGAAAAACCATGCATACGTTAGCTGAATGACAGAAAGTATGGCATTTTTCACTAGATAAACAGGAGATTAGGAATTTGCATGGTTTTCACCCCTTAGAAAAAAATATTTAAGTCACACAGTTCATTCTTAAAATGGTCTTTAATTCAAATAAACAAAGGCAAAAGGTGCCTGGATTCTATACCACTGTAACACAGCCCTATTTCCAAGGACACCCATTTGCAGATTGAAGACTACACTTGTAATCAGCATCAACAGCCTACACAAGTGAGCAGAGCTGGCCTCATACCCAACACTCACTCAGAGAAAATGCTACCACGGCAAGCAGGAGAGGGGAGGGGCAGCTTTGCTGTGGCAGCTGACTAGGCCCTACTGCAGAAAGTCACAATATTTTCAAAATAAGCAGCTATAATCCATCTTTATATTACTACAGCACTCAGTAAAAGCACTGACATATGCAGCAATACGTACAGCTGTCTTAAACAGCAGCATCAGCCACCTGCACCAGCGCTTTACAGTGTTACGTGCTTGTGGGGTACCACTGCACCACTGAGAGACCGTGAATTTCTGTCTAGTGATACAATCTTTGCAAAGACCTTTTGAAGTTGAACATTTATAGCCATAATATAGTAGCAACCATTTAAAAGTCAATATAAACTACCTGGGTGAATTTCAGCAGTCAGGTCTTAACAGCTGACTCTCCCACTCCATGCCTCCTTTAAGTGTATAATTGTACATGCTTATGAATGGTCTTCATAATAACACCTGCTTATTCTTCAAATCTCAATTATTTCCAAGACGAGCATTTAAAAGTGACTGATCCAAATCAGATTTATATAGCTTATTAGCACTACTGATAAAATTGCCTATATAATAATACAACAGTGAGTCAAAAAAAAAGAATAGAACACCATTGAACTAGATTTCAGGGGAACGTAGCAGATCGAGAACTGGCAAAAATGCAGGCATATATGAAGCTGCAGAAACTAAAATTCTGATCGCTAGACCAGTTCCAGTACTAAAACAGAAGATACACTGGGTTACAGAAATGAACAATATCATAACTATGGCCAAGAATGATGATGACACTTAATTATGATGACGTAAATCATGTAAATAGTTACTGTTTTGAACATATGCCCCTTTCAGATAACACCTCCTTGAAAATACGTATTTATTTTCAACTCTCAGCAGTGGATGAAAGCACATTACTTCATTTTTGTGATCTGAGCAGCATTCTAGTATCAAACAGCTTTTTTCTCTTCTCGACTGTGACATCCGCACATTGATCCCGGGAACATTTCTGCCTTTTATACAATTTGGCTGGGTCAAGATCAATAATGGTTAGAGACTTGATTTCTGTTTGAAAACCAGAATAAGGCTTTGGCTACATTAGCGCTCCCCTCCCAGCAGGGAATATCTATAGATGACAAACACATCCTACCTCACACTCAAGCTACACTTCGCACCCGTGCATAAATCAAGCCATCCCGAAGACAGTTCAACTACAGCTACCTCAGACGCTTCACCACTATAAACCACCTTGCTTCACCCCCAACCCCACATGTGACAGAAGTATTTGCAAGACTAACTGATCTTTTATCATGAAATGCACAAAAACGATCTGGACGAAGTCCGTAAGTGTTATTTACTGCAACTTAATTGCTACCAGTGCACTGAATATAGGACTAGTAGAGCAATTTACTAGATTTTTTTGGTACAATATCAACCAGCTATACCTCCGAACAGCAACTGCACACTTAAACTTCCATAGGTCTGTTTTGAATATAACTGTTAATTACACTAATCCTTTATTACACCTTTATTACAACTTTGTGGTCATGTTATTGCACCTAGTTGATATTGTTTACTAACAGATCCTACTACATTGCTAGTCAGCTCTTCTTAAGCAAAGGGGGGCGGGGAGCCATATGCCTGATTTTTCACTCAAAATTCTTGATTTCTCCTCTCGCAAGAGGCATGGTTGGTACAGGAATATCTCCCCTTTCCGTCAGGGAAAGGGGAGAAGTAAACCAAAGTGAACAAGGACATTCCTGCATCTTCCTGTAAAGCAGTACAGTCATATGTATGATTTTAAATGAGAATATAAAGCATGTGATGCAATATAATGGAGCATGTCTAACTATCATCATTTTCCCTATTTGATCTCAATTGAAAGTACAGTAAAATGAGCTGAAGGACAGTTTTAAAAGCTTTACACAGATTTTTCTCTCTTCTGAAAGTGTATTAATGAAAGAGCTTCTCTTTTCATTTTCTAAATACAAATAAAAGCTTTCATCTAGCTTGTTTACTCATAGAGCCTCCTAAATCCCTGTAGGTTTGATCAGCAAAATTTTTGTCAGGATGAAATAAAAAGCATTTCAAAATACTACCTTTGCAAATGTTTTATAAATGTGTAAGGAAAAATGAGTAGATTTATCTGTTCATTTATGATACAGATTATTCCATCAAAGCGGGAAAACAAAGATTTTTGAAAAGAACTTGTATAAAAATAGGAACATAAGTATTCCGTATGTCAAATAAATCTTCATTCCAAATCACAGACATGGATATTAGATTAACTGAATTGCTAACAGTGAGTCATCAGGAATGCTTAAAAAGCAAATTCTTAAATCATCATTAGAAAGAATTTGCTTTTAACCTTTTCATTCTGATTTCCCTATAACTGTGAAAGTTCTCACACTAGATATTTAAGAATCTGCTAAACAAAAGTCTGACTGGGCAATGCAAGATGCTTCTAGTGCATAACTTACCCTGTGGATCCACTTGAAAGAGCACCTCTTTTGGTTGTATTCCTGCAGCCACTTTAAAAACAACAACAAAAAAAAGAAAATAACAGAAAAACCACCTACAGAAAGGCCAATAGTTCATCTTTTACTATAGTCCTACAGACCACTGGCAGGATCATGTTTCCTAAACAGCTGATGGTGGAAGAAAAATGGTGATTACAGTGAGCTTTGAAGGTTTCTACAATTGTACAGGTTGGAAAGGACCTCAGGAGGTCTCTAGTCCAACCTCCTCAAAGCAGGGTCGGCTCTGAGTCAGATCAGGGTACTCGGGGACTTAACTCTAGTCGGCTCCTGTAAACCTCCAAGAGCAGCCCGCGCAGCCTCGCTGGGCAGCCAGTTCCCCTGCTTGACAGCCCTCGGGCAGCAAAAAGCTTTTCTGCTCGAGTTCGAAATCTCCCCTTTCCGTCGCTGGCATCACTGTCTCTCACCCTCCCTCCACGCAGCACCGAGCAGCCCGGCTCCAGCTCCTCCATAAGCTGCGGGGCCGTGCGGGCTCACTTCCCTCAGTCTGCTGGCTATGTTCCTGTTAATCTTGTTTTCATTATGAATTGGCAAACACAGACCATATTCAGTAGCCTGACAGCTACCTGGTTGACTATTTGAAATATTCTCATTCAAGATTTTCCTCTTATGATAAGGTTCAAACCATCTTAAAACAGGAATCAGATTTGAACTTTGCATACCACATTGGCAGACAGTTTTCAACTTCATTTTTAAGCCATTAAACAAATAAATGGATCTGATGCAATATTATTTGACTAACTGTGGCCACAAACACCCAGAATGAACTAGTAACTCCAAAGAAACAGAGTAATACCTGTTTCCAACCAGCACCGACAACTGCACATGAAACAGATGGCTCAGAAAACAGTGCAGACTATTGATACCACCCTTTCGCTTTGGCTCTGCCTTCCAAGTTCCTAAGATGCAAAAGCTCACTTGAATAGGGAGAGAAAAGGATGAGCTACTAAACAAGAACTTTTCCATAAAGATAAATATACAAAATAAAGTATTTAGAATTATCTTTCAATGCTTCTTCCAGAGCATAGACTTAAACCAGCTTTAAAGTGTTCTTAAAAGAGAAACATTTTCCTTCATACAAGCTCTTTATCCTGCCTGGACAGTGGAATCACACTAGCTTGCTTCTTACTTGTCCTTACTGTCTGAAATAAAATTTCAGCTGATAATGCCTCCTGAAACACAACTTGGGTGCAATTCTCACTCTTTCTTCATATTTTGAAGGTAAAGGAGTTCTACGTCCTAGAATCACTGAATAATTAGGTTACAAAGAGCCTCTGAAGGGACCTCTGGAGGTCACCTAGTCCAACCAGCTGCTCAAAGCAGGTCTAATTAAATCAGGTTACTCAGGCCAGCCAAGTTTTGAGCATCCCGAGGATATGCACTAATAAAAGGCAAACGAGCAAAAAAAAAAAAAAAAAAAAAGAATGAATCCAAAGAAGAAAAATTTGGGAAGAGATATGCCCCCAAAACTGCTTTCCATTACTTCATTTCCGAGAAATCACAACTCTGAGGTCGGCTAAACATCATCAAATCAAAAGCAGAAAGATCACAAAAAGATGCACGTGACCAAGCTACAGGAACAGCAACGTTAGGGAAGATCTTTTTCTGAGGAACTCAGCAACAAGAGATTGAAAGAGTGCTTGATCCACCTGTTACCATACTTAGAAACAAGGAGGAAGACACAGTGTATCAATATGCTCTTCCAGGTATCATTGTATCTTTTAGGTATTCAGACTGGGAACAGGAAGCAAGATCTTGTTTTACACAATCCTACTTTGAGGATGAATTAGAAAACATGTTTGAAAAAGCTTAAATTACACATTTTTGGAGAAAACATAAGGCTGTGACACAACCTCACCTAATCTAAATACATCAATCTCTCACCCAATGAGTTTGCTGATGTTATGATTTTGCTTACACTGACAACTATGTTAATTGTATCGCCTGGGCACTAAGCACAGAGCATATATACAAGTCAAATGACCAAGACAGTCAATGAAGAATTCAACCTCAACACAGAAGCATTAACTACTATGATATCCTTCACATCCCCTCATCTCCACTTTACATCACTTCTTGATCCCAGCCAAGCTCCAAACTCCACAAGTTGATCTGTCACCCTGTGGTGTAAATAGGGTGCACCCTGCTCACCTACCAGCTGCCACAGACTGCACTTAGCATAGGCAAAACGCAGAGTAAGCTATTGCCGTCAATCAGCTGCATCTCCCCAAGGACAGTTTGCAGCAGCTTCTCAGACGTGGCAACTTTCTCCAAGGTCAGCAGTGACTACCACCACCAACTTCAGTCCACTGGATCAGTGGTGACGTTTTACCAGCAAGGTAAACAGCCACAGCAGATCACTTTCCTCTAGCTGAGGAAAAGTTAGCATGGACCGGTATTATCTGAGTGAGGAACACAAGGATCTAAACACCTTCTCAGTGGATTCATTTTCATTCCCCTCAATACATCAACAGGCCCACTTTTCCCCTCTACTCCTACATCTCTACCTTCGTTTTTCACCAGTGCCTTCTAGTCTTACCTCCCGCACTCCATATGTCCCTTCCCTGCCTCAGTGCAATATACTTACACCATCCAAGCCCGCTGTCTAGTCTAGTGGATTTACCTGTGCAAGACTTCCCAGCACAAGGATTTCAGTATTCAACCAGAAGAGGTGAAACAAAATCAAGCAGGGCAGTGCTGCACTGGCAGCACACAGGGCAAGCTAACATTCAGGCAAGCTTTTCTGCATATCCTTCAGATCTGCCTCCTAGTCGATGCCTGCTGCAACAAGCTTTCTGTTTTAAATAATGTACATTGATAGAACTGCATTAAAATAGAAAATAATTTTTACACTTACTTTACACAAAATTCTGTGTAAAATATTTCATTATTTTACACAAAAATTTAAGTTAGAACAAGCATCAGAACATAAAAAGTTTCAAAAGAGAGTACAAAGCTTTTCCCAAATATTTCAAGAATTTCTACTACAGTTGGTCCCAGTCACCAGATTACCACTTTTAGGATAAAACCACAAATATTTTCAGATAGAAGGCAAGTCTACTCTTCCTAGGCATCCACCACTGACCACTGTCATGACATTATTACAAAGCTAAAAATACCTTTGGTCTCATATTGCATGTCTGTTCTGAGGCTTTATGTACACAGTCTGAGAAACTCTCGCCACTCAAATATCCCTCAATTACAGTATAATCAAAAAATTGCAGTGCCTAAAAAGTCTAATTTAACATTCAGAAGTTATGCTTAAGGGGGAAAAAACACTTTATTTAAACTATCTTTCAATCAATTCAGACCACGTTACGGATATCGCAAGTGGAAACCTATGGTTTTTAGCACAGTAATTTTCACTTTTTAAACTAAAATTATCACGGGGAAAAAACTCTCTGCAAATGTGTTTTTGTTAAGTGAGTAACAAATATACCCAGAAAACAGTTTACACCTTGCACAGGTCCTCCCTTACTTACAGCACTGTGATCTTACCTGCACACTGGAGGGGACCTAGATCACAGGGTATCAATGGACGCAAGATAACTATGCCAATACTTCATTAAGGGTTTCTTTGCTGTACAGATTTCTTATAGTCAATACTAAGATGCAATTACTTTGTCTCTCAAAGTTTTAAAATATAGAACACTTGCATTTATTAGAAATGTTTTTCGTCTTTGTAAACATGATCACAGACATGAAGTAAACAGAAAGGAGGTTTTTGCATATTTTCATAATTAACAGTTTCAATTCCAACAGTATCTCCTTCCCAATCCAGTATATCCAGCCACATCAACACCTATAAGGTTTCCTCCCCACTTTGGTTGAGGGTGCTGGAAAAATTGGGAAGAACAGGTGCCTAAGGAATTAGGACGCGAGTTTGTAAACACTGGAGAGATAAAGTAGGTCAGTCCTGCACAGGGAGAATCTATTAACAGAAGAGTAAAGCTAAGGCATTACTACACAACCGCACTGTATAAAGTTATCCAAAAACAAAAGGCTAAAGGATTGCCAAGTGCTACTCATCTGCTGCAACCACACTAGGGCAGCCAGATGGTCAGTACTGAGGCAGCCACAGGCTAAAAACGTCAGAGAAATCATACGGAATAAAACATTATTCAATGATACCTCATCCAGGTGCCCAAAGTTAATTCACTTGGTTTACTCATCGCACTTTACACAGACATCTCAAATGCATGCCTGCAAGATCATCTTATTTTAAGTTATATTGTCTTTATATATAAAAATAAGCACATCAGCGTGACTGTACAAACGTACATACATGATGATTTCTAAAGCAAAAAAGCTAGAACTACCAGTAGGGCTAGATGACAAATGTTTGTTGATAAAGCATAGATCAGATCACTGAAGAGACTTACCAATAGTGGCATTAGATCTGCCTCAACACTTCATCTTACTTCTAAAATGGTCCAACAGCTCTTCATAAATGTAAGCATGTTCAACTAAGCAGGTATCATGTAGGCTGAGAGAACCTCTTATACATGCTATCACATCTTACATCTTTTCAGTCACACGCGATCGGGGGAGTTCAATTCTCTTCTCAGCAGTTTAACTATGTTTAAATATACCAAGAGAAATGCAATCCTGGATGTAGGTGCTACCTCTTCTTATTGGCAAGTTCAGAAAGTTATTTTTCCCAGAACAGATTTCAAAGCAGCCATCTCCTTGGAAACTATAATTACCTAGAGCATTTTAGAAAATCCAGGGCTGGACAGAGGGACTCTACGACAGAAGAGGTGGTAACACATACAAGGATACCATCTAACAAGGGCTCTGTTTAGAGCACACTGATGAAAAGAGCACGGAAAAGCAACGTTTCGTGAGCAAAGAGCAACAAAAAAAAAGAGGCAACACTGAAACTGGAACAAGCAAGTGTATATTATATTAAGCAGGTGTTAAGTATGTCTTCGCAAAGATTCAGTCAAATTTTACATAAGCAAAGACTATACATAAGAACAAACATGCAAACAAACAAACTTCAGTCAACCTGAGGGTTTACCACTTGATTGCAACTCCAGGTAGGTGTAATGTCCGAGGAAACCTGCAGTGCAGCTTCCTTCCCAGATTTGCACAACCGCACCACAAGGCACTAGCTATCACCAGTTAATTCAAGCAGCAGTCTGTACCAAAACCGAATGCCTGAAGGGCTAGTGACTAAAAACCATCCCAGCAAACCAAGAGCCTTCAGATGCAAAGTTCATGTCCAAACAACAAGCTGATGAGAACACTTCAAGAAGAGCTCAATAGGTTTGCATAACTTGTTTTCAGGTCATGGGGGAGGAAAAAAAAAATAGTATTTACATGGTAAAAACTTATTATTAGATTAAGACACTTGTGATCTCTCATGGATTAAATTAAATGCCATTAATCTGAACACAATTTACAGACCACTCGCTAAACACTATGCCAAAATATAAATATAATTGAGTCTTTGTTAAGGGATCAGATAAGAAATGGAAGCACTTTCCCCATCATATAATTCAAGGTTAAATTGCAGCTAACCAAGGATTATAAGGAATGGCTACAGGCCCTCCATGACCACAAACAAGACAAAAAAGAAAATGCACAACTTAATACCCCAGAAGATGACACTAGTACAGTATTCTGAGGAAAAGGTTTCGATGTCCTGATTCGGCATTTCAGACGATGGAGAGGATGGGGCAGCCGGGCAAGCTCCCCACTGGCCAAGGGGGCTGCCCCGGCCACGGGTGTCCCAGCACCTGGGAAGACGCGGGCAAGGGCAACGAGGCGCAGCGCCAGGGCTCTTTCACTACGGGTTTTAAAAATTAAGCCAGCGCATTGGTTGAATGGAGATCACCACCCTGGGGCCTGGACTCGCGCACACACCTCCTCGCACGTGGCCGTTCGCACTGCATCGTGACGTGCTCCGAGTGTGCCAGTAGTCTTCACATCCTTAAAATCACATCTTTATATTCGTAACTGTTCCATTTCCTTGGTCCAAACTTTTTCAGGGCAACCTCAGATTTCTGTAGTCATTCTAAACGGTGGGTTCTCTTTGGTGCTGTACCACAGGAACACAATATTACCCAAATCTCAGTATGTCATGTTTTTCTCACGACTCTATAACTGTACATATGAGAGAGTTTTCATGACGTCCTCGTGCAGACATGCTTCTGGACCACAAGTTTTTCATTAGAACAGTTAATCAGTATAATCAGTTATAAAGCCATTAACATGATTTTTCCATAAGAAACATTTTATGAAGGTGGCATTTTGAATTTTTTTTCGCCTTGAGTCATTTTTGACCCATTATTGAGTTAAGACGAAAGCACACTATCAATTTTACACAGAACCGTTGATCAAGCAAGGTCAATTTTAGAAAGTTATCCAAGGTACCAAATGTACAAATAAGCTGCTGGAATGAGTTACAATATTTCCAATTACATTTTATACGGAAAGGAACTTGTGAAATATGTTTAAGCAGCTCGTTGGCTTGTGGACTACTCGTAGCTGGCGCTTCAGCAGATGATGCACTGAATGGAGTGGAAGAGCGTGAGCCCCGTTTGCAGAGAAAAAAGAAGAGATTTCCTATCAGCTGTGTCTAGAGAAGCGGGCAGCAGACGAGGAGCCCTGTTCTGCCCAGGCACACGTCTCTGCTGATGCTCTTCATTCTGATATGTTTACCAAAACCCAGCAAGTCGGCACGCTAGGTCCGACTGACAAACTGTATAGTTTTTGAAGCTCTTTACTAGCGTGGCCGTGGCAGAAAGGGGGCTTTTTCCACAGGGGCCCCAAAAGAACCATTTTATATACACTCGTATTTCTCTCCCCAAATTGCATCCACACAAGCTGCAATGAAGTTTTGATAAAGAACATACGCTTCCATTCTTTATTTCCTCATTTCCCTACAGTCTGGTTTCTTAAAATAAAAAAATGAACAAACTGTATTCATAAAAATGCTGAAGATGTGACTTTCACTGCTAGCCACCTTCTGAAATGCTGGCATCTCGGGCTAGGTTTCTGCTACGCTTTCTAAAAAATGGCCTATTACGCGATCTGTATTGAAAATCAATCACGGAGCGCTGCAGGTAGCCGCGGCCCCCCTCGTGCTACAAGGCGCATCGGTCAATCTGAAATAAAGCAGCATCATTCGACTCGCAGGCTGCGGCACGGAAACGCTGGACGCACTGAGCCGCGAGTCCCGGAGATGATGACGTCTCTCATCTCCACGTGGGGCTCCTTGGAGGCAGGAGGGTTTTGATTCCTTTTACCTATTGTTTCAGAAACTGCAGCTAAAATCCGAATGGCGACCTCACAGCAGTAACGAAATAAAAGGCATACTACTCCCCAGCCAAAGAATAATTTTTCAGGCATGCAACTCCAACACTCGTAGTTCTTCCAGCTAAGCTTTCATCAGTCAGAAATGGGGCAAGCTACACACACACAACCTGCAACGTGATCGGAAAAGATCTTTGTTCCCAGCAACAACGAAGAAAAACACCCACGGAATTCCAGCACTTAGAGCACAGTCTCAAAACACACGCTTACAACCCTGAAAATCTCCGAGAGATTCGGCGCATCCAACAGCTGCAGCGGAGCTTTCAATGAACCCTGCAAATAAATGCTAATGAGATGCTTATAGATCCTGAACAAATTGATTTACTGCAATCTTGTCAAGTGTCTCCCATCAAGGGTTTGTCAGAGTAAACAACCAAATCCTTATAAACAGAGGTGACTCATTCCCTACCCCTGGAAGAAAATTTTAAATAAAACTCTGAGCTTTAGTTCAGAAAGACAACAGAGCAAGTTATATGCATTTGGGCAATGTATGTTCAATATACACACAGACACTTAATATATATTGAATATATGTGTGCACACATAGCTTGTTCTACTGAATCTTGCTACGTACGTGTATATATAATACTACGTATATCGTCTGTATGTATTCTTTTTCTTTAGTTTTGAAACCACAATCAGGTTTTCTTGCCACTAGAGTCATTTGTCAGTAACGGAAGTTCAGGAGGGTGCTGGTAAAATAAGTAAACAGCTCAAATGAACACCAAAATTACCAATACCTCATTTTGCAGTGTCAAGGCTAAATTTAAGTACTCAAGAAACAATTACGAACATAAGACCTGCTCAAACTAAACATAAAAAATACTTAAATAAATACTTACACAAAGCTTTAGAATAAACCCACACAAACTAGACGTATATTGAATTTCTACTCATTTGCTGAGATTTTTCCTTAAGTTATTTTAGTATGACTAACCTGTCTATAAACAATGCCTTGGAAATCAAGCAGGAAGTAACAAGCCACCACTTTAAAAAGACTTTTGCTGTTCATGAGCATCTTTCAAGCTACATGGGAGGAAAAAGAATGTAGAAATTTAATACATATACACCAGAATAAGAAAAAATATTTCTAATTCAATAAAATTTAGACAATAGTATAATACTGCACAGAAAACTGAGATTTCCTTTCTGGTTAGTTATCTATAAAATGCAAGTGTTTAATAATTCAATTATGGTACTCAAGAGGTAGGTAATATCTATTCTCTGACCAACTACAGTCAAAAAGTTTCTCTTAAAAAATATGAGGTTTACCAACTTAGGAACTGAAGTTCCTAATAAACTGGCCCTTGATTTTTATCCTAGTTCTTCTGACACTAACAGTCTTTAGAGAGCTTGTGCAAAAACATTTTTTTTGGGGGGGGCAGGAAAGATTAATCCCTTCACATCTTCAATCTCCTTAACTCTACTTATTACAAATGCTAGTAGTTATTAGGGGAAATCAAACTCAGTAATCACAACCTAGATTCAAGTACAGCCAGCCCAGGAGTCCTAGATCCCATGGCTGAACCTGCTTAGTGATTTGAACAAGATCCTCGTGAAAGCTGAGGTATTCTACTTTTTCTTAAATATTCTTGCAGAAGCGCTGATTTTTAGATGATAGTGACTGTAGGGGGACAGAACTGCCAATAACCAGTATGTCTCCAGGTACCTGCCTGGGGAGTTATATACAGAACAGGATACTCAAGGGGACAAATTCCCTTCCTAGACAGAGGAAGGGCAGGACTTCTTTTGCAGTCAAGCCGAGGATCTGCATATCTGACATCTCTATCTCTGTCACTTGCCCAAAGCAGAATAAAGTCAGTTGATGTTCAGAGAGCAAATTCTCTTTGAACAAGGAGAGCACAACCAAAATCAAAGTACGAGTCTCAAGATTTTCTGTGCTCCTTATTTTAAGCAGTGTAAAGCAACTTAGACATTTCTTGCACTACATTAGGAAGAACAAACTGAATCTTCTCCCTAAAGAGACCCAGATCTCCTGACTGAATGACAAATCCAGTTCTAACAATTGCAAGCTGCAAAGCAAAACTGATCATAGGAATTCTCTCACAGAGAAAATATAAAGTTCTTACTGCTCTGTTTATAGCAGGATTCTTGCCAGGAAAGTCCAAGGTCACACTCAATCTTATTTCTATGAGAATGCACCACTGTCATGTTATGACTTGTTCCTGCATCCCTACTCTCCTTTCTACTTTAAGTAGAGACTACTGCAAGTCAGTAACGGCTTGCCCTCTTACAGAGATAGTTATAGATGGAAGATGAATCTTTTAAAAAAGTCGAGTCCTCTATGAAATCAGTGCAAGAGTACTGAAATTACTGGGAAGCTCCAGCAAACAGGCTGGAAGGCCAATGCAGCAAAGAAACGCAATAGGATGTGCCCTTTGTGAGAAGCATAGTTCTGAAAAGCAATTCTTTTGGATAAAAAAAGGATCGGCATAATTGTCTTTTTATTCCAAACTGTGGTACTTAATTAAGAACAACAAACTCACTGTAAAAGACATAGGGCCACTTACAATTTACAAATACCCCGTCTTGACCAGACTGTGATGCTGTCTTACACATTTTTTGCCTCTCAAGAGCTACAAAACATATCAAAAAGAATTAGACAGAAACTTGCTTCCCAAAACACTCTTCAGACCCTGGCTCTCACCATCTCCAGCCAGGTAGGTCTTCCAGTAATCATGGGTGAAAATTTCACAAAGGAAACCCAAAACAAGCTGCTCTAAGTCATGATACTTCATATGAAAATATATGCTGTTCAGAACACAAGTTTGCAGCCTAGAAAGTGAACTGAATAACGCCTACAACACGGAGGGAACATATTCAGATAATAAAAGTGCTAAGTTCTTAAAAATCAAGATAGCCACAAAATCTTTTCGTTTTAGAATCAATTTTTGCTCTCCCCATTCTTCTTGGATGAGAGCTGTATCAGCACGTACAAGGCTCAGTAAAAGATAATACAGCCCATGAGGTACATCCCAATTACTATTAGTAGTGCTTTAAGTAGTTTTAAAATCCGATTTCTTCTCCTAATTCAGGAGAATAAAATAAAAGAGGCTGTTAAGAGAGAAGGAACATATTTATTGTTGACATGGTTGTTTTCTTGTAGCTATCAACCTAAAACGAGGAAAAAAAATACAACTAAGAAAATACTTCTTCGCATCTTTAACAAAACCAATTCAGTCTATAGTAATTAGTAAGACATTGCACTTTTTCACCAAAGGAGCAACCATAGGCTTCCTCTTCCCTCATTTCTGAGTCCTTCTACTGATTTCCAAAGGAGTAAGGGGGAGCCCTGTTGCTGTTACATGCAGACACAGTAAGAGCAACACATTCCTTTGGGTGAAAGTTTTGGAGAAGGAAATTGGCTTCCAAAAATAATTGGTAATCTTCARCCCTCTTCTTGTTCCCTCACATTAGTTTTTTCCACTTTTTTTCACCTGCTTTACCTGCACAATTTGTTTGTTCCTCCCCCATCACCCTTTTCCCGGGACAGGGCTGAAGGCGTTCAGGGCAAGTTACTTCTCAGTGCAACAGCTGGAGTATCGCTACTGCCTTAGTCTGTCCTCAATTTTGATCAAAGACAAGTAGCACGAGATGATGGCTAGCAAAACAGAACTGTCAAAGTTAAACACATTACAGCTTTAAGTAAGCCTACTTTACTCTTCCAACAATCCATGTGTTATTAACCGTTAAAACTATCAAACAAGGCACCGGCTGGCTTTCAAAATGCAACCGTACACTCCAGGAAAAACAAAGYAGACCACTTACAGGTGAAAAATCAGAGGAAACGATGGGACCATCTCAAAACAAACAAACTACTACTTTTAAAAAAAGCTCTGAGGAAAAACAAAACTGAGACTAAAAACATAAGTAGGTGCTACCTACACTAACAAAGTATTCTTAAGGAAGAAATATAGCTTAAGACTTTTCTATTTGAAGTTAAACACTTACAATGATACACAGCAAGTACAGCCTTTTTATAATTTACATGGTATTTTATGCAATGGAGCTAAGCTTTACAATCTTTAAGAAAATAATAAGAGAAAGTATGCATCGGGAGGCATCACAGCAACTGCCTGGTGCTAGGAGCGGCAATACTGCCGTTTAAGATGCTACATTGCCAACCCCCCACAACACAATAGGGGAATCTTAACCACATACAAAACAAAACTGCCAAATCTCAAACTGCAGCACACTCGGGAAAGGAAAGCTGCTTCTTAACTGCAGGACTCGCACTAACGGCTGGAGCGAGCTATTTCCCCAGGAAGCCATTTTGTCCTAAAAAGAACCTCGCTAAAAATCTGAAGCTATTTAACCGACTGTAACAAACAAAAAAAAGGAACCAAACAGCTCTCAGACAAGTAAACAACATGGAAAAAAAATAGGGGAAGCACTGTAATATGAATACGAGCAGTTATCCGTATTCGGAAGATAACACTTGTGAAGGTTGACCACTTTGCAAAATAAAGTCCCTTCATAATCCAGCAATTTCAACGTTAAACCAGCCTCGGCCACAGAAGGCGATTCCAGAAAATAGCACGYTTTAGTTTCCTAGAACCAAACTGCGCCTTTCCAAAGGAGAAAACTCAGCTAAACGTGTACTCGAAAGACGTGTTCGCATTAGGTTCTCAAAAGCAAAACCAGAACATTTCAATTTAACTTTCAGCCCTTTTCAGCATTTGCACCACCTCAGTATGTTGTTCATTGCTTTAAGTGGACTACAGTAAACACTGTCCTGTACCACAACATAGTGTTTCATACCAAAAGTACACCTGCAATCCACCAAGTCCCAGTTTCTTCTCTTAAAGGTGCAGTCGCATATAGCTTAAATGTGCTCTAAACCATTTYGGACTTTAATTCTTTTGTTCTTCGTAAGTATTCATAAAAGCCTAATAACTAGCTCTTTAAGGCAAGCRTACCACAGCAATGCACAGCACAGAAATGGCTCCAAGCTTGCCTTTTGTATTCCCACTTGCATTTTAACAGAAGTTTTAAACAAAAGCAATAAATGCAGTAACCATGAAGCAGCAGCAAAGACTGAACATCCAAGTGTTTCTTTATGCCACAGAAATATTGTCACTTTTCCAAATATAACAGGACAACACTTGGGGATTTAGCTATGAAGACTCTGAAAARGAACACCACACACCTATGCTAACACTCTGTACTATATCATACAACTTAAATACCTTACACAYGTCCTATCCTTTTTGCATTCAAGCCTTCAGAAGTTAACCATAAACTCTTTGGGAAAGGGATTATACAGTATGTCTTTATACCAGAGCAAATTCAACAGGACCCAAMCCTACAACTGCAACGCCTAGCATTACTTCTATACTAATAGATCATTTGGTTTTCCTGAAAAGGACGTGGAAGACACCAGACAAGCGTTAAAGCAGTGGTATTTCAGTAAGGTTAGATTATGGATAATTCTGACATTCAGACTGACATTTTCTCCCTGCACTTCAGATGATTTTCAGCTGAAATGGGGGCAAGCAGTAACGCACTGTCCATCATTCAGTTAATTTGTAAAGCATTTGGTATAGGATGGGGTATTAAACATAAGGTATTTCAGGAAAGCAAGTTCCTTTTAATGCTAGTCTAGATTTAAAGGGTCTATTTCAACCCCCCTATACTAGTTATTACTACCAATCATTTGAAATTTATCTCATGCTTTCCAAGACCTTGTATACCAAGCACGGCTTCAGTCTGACAGGTTCGGGTGGAATAGCACCACTTCAGCTTGAGACCTTCCCGGTGTCAATCCTCTGTGGTACGCACTCAAGGAGACTGCCACACGCGYGTCCCTCGAGGAAGGTGTTAAGATGAGTGCTTCAGCCAAAGGACATACCCAGTCTACAGGCAAACGAGGGGAGCCTGTGCTCTAACCTCACTAATTTCTATTAGTTATCTCTTACTCATTTTAAAGCTGTCTCTAACCAATTCCTCATAGACTGAAGTTATCACTAACCTACTTGGCAATAAGAAAGACTCAGGTAAGCTCAGRGAGAGCTGCAAACAAAACAAATATGACAGTATCTAACATGGCACACACAGGCTTTAAWTTTTTTAAATGAGAAACATGACAAACATTCAGTGATTCCCTTTGAATATTAATTTTAAGGRCACTAGCTTCATTCTGCTTCCAGGCTGAAGAAAACTCAAATCCTGACCAACACTCCAGTGCTGCCAGGAGAAATGGAAAAACATGTGCCATACCTCCTTCTTCAAAAGAAAGTCACTACAAATTCTGCCCATGATAGAGGTAAGAACTTTAGAAATCAGTATTTGGATCCATCATCTGCAGCATAATGACGAACAGGAAAGACTTCAGTAGAAATCCACAAAAACAAGCAATGTAGAAAATCTCTCAAGACAACAGCAAAGGACCTCATCCTTACTAAGGAAGTGAAGAGGCAACTCAACAGAAAGATTAGACAGAATGATGACAGAATGTTAGATATGTTAGAATATATTCTAATTTCTTGTGATGCTTCTGTCCATGTTTTAATTAGAGATGTCTTTCTGGGGGTAGGGAGGAGGAGGGAGGAATTAATRCCTACACTGGATGACCAAGAAACCTGGAAAGCTCTCCATCACTTAAATTCCCTTGATTGAGCTTGGAAGATTCTCRGTGCTAGCGTTTGTCCTCACAGGACATTCACACTGAAACGAGGCAGACTTATTTCAGCATTTCTAGGAAGTAGTCATCTAAAAATCTTGTAACTGTTGGTTACGCGCTCCTCAATGTAAAAAGTTTGTAAATCTGGTGGAATAAACTGTTCACATTTCTGGTTATAAAAATAAAGGAGCGATACTTCTGTTTTCTTATAGCRATATACTAATAAAAAAGAAATTATTCCCTGCAGCAGAGAACCTACTTTTCGTGTCATAACCACTCCAGAATTCGCAAAATCTTATGAATGGAAAGCTACAGAAGCAGTATCACAGGAGGAAGCAAAGAAAGAAACAAAACAAAAGAAAAAAAAAAAGCTTCCAACTGAATGTCATGCAAGCAGGATACATTTCTTMGAGTGGTCTCCATTTTGGAGAAGAAAACAGAAGCAATACCACAGCTGGTCCGATCTACAGCCCAGCCTCCAGCAATGACTACAGCAGAATGTCCCCTGGAGAAGACGCACCAGCCTGGTAGTCCGTTCTCCTTGTGCTCCCCCACTSGTTAGAGCTGTTACATAGGAATGGTGGAGGGTACATCACTACCTAGACTTTTGTTATCCATTTACTGACTGTTGTTCGTGAACACATCTAATCGCTTTCTGAATTTGCTGGTGTTCTGCTTCTTTCTACACTTTGATTTCAACCAGCCTCCTACTAGTTTCATCTCGTGAAACATGATTCCAGTGCTTCAGGATTTGTTGAAGAGCATTCTGCAGTCAGACTCTCCTCCCGAGTCAGACTCCAGATTCTCCAGTCAGACTCTCCTCAGATCCTCCTCCAGCTTCAGCCTTCACCCCAGACCAATTAAACAGAGCTTTCTACCTTCTCTAACTTCATTACCTCCTTCCCAAGATGCACTGTGGAGACGAGAGTGGGACACAGCATCGGTGTTTTATACCGCAGCAAAAAATGCCGAGTCTCATTCTGCCATTTTGGTGGGTTGACTACCATAGCATAGGAAGCTAAYGAAATCAGAGAACTGCCCACCACAACTCCATGAGTTGTAACTGCCAGTGCTGACTTCAGCAGCAGGTAGGTTTAATTTGGGATAATTCACCCCTCAATGTTTTATGCACCCTGAAGCTACCCTGAAGCTCACTGCCACTTTTTGCCTGCTCACGCAGCCCTGGAAGGTCCTTCTGGAGCTCCTTGCTAGCAGCACAGCATCTGGCTGCCCCATCCCACAGCCTGACTACCTAATACACAGGAGCACAGCTGAAAAAAAAGATGTATTTTCCTGTACTACATTTTTACAGCCATTAAATAAATCCATCTCTAAATACTTAAGTCATTCAGATTTGACTCAATATGGTTAAAAAAATAYAGCAAAGTTTTACATAAGAGATTATTTTCTATGATGTACCCAAATGTGTATGCACTTATGAAAAACTGATACACACTAAGACCATGTTTTCTGCCACACTATTGCTACGGAAACAGGTTAAAAAAAAAAGATAAAATTACAGTGAACTACATTTTGTTCCCAAGACAAAATACCTCAAGACAAACTAACATGAGAAATACTTTCATACCATAGCAACTGCATTTTAGGACCACACAGCAATTAAATATTGATGCTGTTTTCTTTTGTATAATTTAAAACAAACTACAATGACAAGTCATAGTACCACTGAAAAATAAAAGGGATATTGAGATGATTGAGATGTCAGAAAGTGCCCATTTAGGAACCAACCAGGAAATCTTAACATTTCATTATTCCCTCCCATAAACATGACTAATACTGCCTCTCCTCATCTGCTAGTTTTACAAAAGAGTAGATGCTTTTAAATATCTTTTATGTCTTTTCAAAGCCACAAATTCCTCGTCTAGTTTCACACTGTGTTCCTCCCCGTGTTTCAGTACTTAAAATAATGTCTTTGTGGAATAAAGTTGGACATTTTCATGAACTAAAATCTACATGACCTAAGAAAAATTGCTCACTTCCCAGAATCTTAGTAGAAATGATAAATTCAGAAGCATGGTTCCAKATTAAAAAAAAATAAAAGTTAGACAAAACGAGTAGCAGGTACAATACTAATCTATTCAAAATATATATATGTGCCTTCGGCTCTCAGATAATTATTAAAATGAGAGAAAGAATATAATTTCACACTTTCTTCAAATTACAAAGAGAACGCATTCTAGAAAATAACATGACATAAATGTGATAGAAGCAATCAACACCAAAGGCTCTGGGGATTTAGTCAGGTCTTCAGTGTTTAGCTTGTGGTGCATGCATGCATGCGTGCGTATAGTTTTTTAATCAAACAGACATCTTGTAAATTCAAAGCAACTTATTGGGAGGCTATTGCTTCATTAATGTATTAAAGGGTTGCAAATTATATCTTATATATCTTATAAACAGTATACAACTGCACTTGTCAGTGACTTACCAAAAGGCACAACATTTAGCAATGTATACACCACGAAAACTTTGATATTAAATTCTGCAGGTGTGAACTTAAAGTTGAGCAYTTAATGAAACTTTTCATTGTTTAGTAGAACACTAGTGATAAAATGCAAAATAAATCAGGAAAAATTAAAGTGTTACTTAGCATGCAGCTTTAATTCTAGCAATTTTACTCAACTTCAGCCATGGAAGAGAATTTTTAAGTGAAGCTGCATTAATTCCTAAACATAGAAAATGAACAGTGTATGAATAATTTATTGATGGCTTTTGCTTCATGTCAGTAGCTTTGCTGGAGGAAGTGATATTTATGAAGTCCCACAGGACACCCAGAAGTTAAAGACGGGCAAAGAAATTGTACAGTAACATCACAACCTTTTCAGAGTGATAGGTAATTTAGGCAGGAGTCTTGGGTTACTTCCCATCAKGCAGGAGTTATCCATACAAGGCAGAAATTCTAATGGCAGGGAAGGGAAAAAGTGACCTTCTACCAAAAAAGCTGAACTACAGTTTTTGAGGTTAGCTACCTTTCAAACTATTCCTAAGGAGGATCATGACCTTTTATTCATAACAACAGGTACTACAGGAAGATATAACAACTAGGAACAGTTCTCACCTTTCCCTTTAAACACACTCCTGCAAAATATTCCTCATAACCTAGACTCAGGACCTTCTAAAAACAGGAGARACATGCTGTTGGGGAATGCATCTTGAGATGTGGAAGTCTGGGAAGGTGCTGCAAAAAGAGGAGAAAGTGCGGCCAGAAAAAAAAAAGGTGGCTAGGACAGAGACAGAGCTAGGAAGTAAAGGAGTGAGAGGAAAAGAATGAAACCAGAGAGAAAGGGAAAAAAAAAAGCGCATCACTAACTCTCAGTAGAATCCTGGAACAGGAGATAATTTTGACACTTCTGAAAAATGGGATGGACATGGTATATGATTTTTCTAATATATTTTAAATATTTACAAGAACACAGAAGTAATTGAAGTAGGAAACTTAAAAACAGGACTTGAGCGAACTGCACCCTTATCAGGTTTCTAGTGCCACAAGAGAGCCTAAAAAGAGGCCAATTACCTGATCTGATAACACAAGCTATGTTCTAAAAGCTACCACGAATTAACACAGTGGCTCTGAATACAGCCTATAGATAAATAGGCTAAGTAAATGGTTGAAAAGAATTCAGAGCAAATGTACATTTAAGAGCACATACAAGAAAGTTCATGAAAAAGATCGTAGCTTTTTTGTTAATAGACATGTTGGGGCCAGAAAAGGGGAACCGATAGAGGATGACAGAGAAACAGTTCTTCCTCAAAATTTCTTCCTATTTTTAATGACTTTTATCCTACTGAGATTCTAACAAATTGTGATCAAGTGCAATCAAGTACAGAAAGAGCACTTTTCTATGCACAAAAAGGACATTTTTGTCCTTTCCTCCACTACTATGCATCACTGAAAAAAATAATACTATTTATCCAGTAGTTAATATAGCTAGTAGAGATCATCTTATTTTCAACACTTTTGTACTAAGTTTCTTCCTACACTTTGAGCTCTACCTGAAAAAAATGTTACAACAACAACTTACCAATCACTCATCTATAATTTGATATGAAAAAAAAAAATCACAGAATCATAGAATGTTTAAGGATGGAAGGGACCTCTGCAGATCATCTAGCCCAACCATCCCACTCAAGCAGGGTCACCTAGAGCACATTGCAGGGTTGCATCCAGGTGGGTTTTGAGTATCTCCAGAGAAGGAGGCTCCAGAACCTCTCTGCGCAACCTATTGCRGTGCTCCGTCGYTCTCACAGTAAAGAGGTTTTTCCTCATATTCAGATGAAACACAGAAATTCCAGAAGAAAACTGTCCTTTAGTTCTACTCTGAGGTAGATTCTCTGGACTTCATCTTGATCAGCAAAGTGGCTGAATCAGCTGTAAAGAYGGCTCTTCAGTACTTACGAAGCCATTCAGTGCTAAAGGTCACTGACAGCATACTACCAAAGACAGCTACAGAAATACAAGTTTCATTTCCTATTTAAACCATGAGAAACTATCAAAATCAGTTATACATGCAGAACTTTGCTAGCATCCCCAGAATTAGTTTCTATTAAAAAACAAAAACCTACAAAGAGGTACTTAAATAAGAACACAACACATCTTCATATGCTTAGGCTACCATACTGACCTGTTTAATATAAAACATCTTCTCAATGTTTCTGGCTTTAACAAYATCGTTCACATAGGCAAAAACAGCCAAACAAGTTATTTTTGTTCCCCTCACATCATGCCATGGGGCAGGATGATGCCTCAGAGTGCAGAGGCTTTGGATTACGCTAGTCTTGTCAGTAATTACTACAGTTCAACCCCACAAAGGCAGAGCACCAAGCTAAACCAACCCAAAGCCCTTCTGTCGTGACACCCACTTCCCCACCCTTGAATATGCAAACAAAAAACTGCTTYAAAAAAAAAGATTTTTTAGGACCTTGATACAAGAGTTCCAAAACACGAGTTTCCTTTTGCCATTTAAAGAAAAGCTTTACATAGTAAATATTTTTAGTGTAGCAATTCCATATGGGAATGAAGAAAACCCACCACCACATTCCAGGACACACACAATCATATGAAATCAGTGCAAATACTACTGTCTTCAAGTTGGCCTCAAAAAATAACCTAAAATCTTCATCAAGCAAGTTCTCTTCAMGTCCTAGGGATTTTAAAATACTCATGCAACAGAGAAAAAAAACGATGAACAAATACAGATGACAGCAATGCTACGCCATCAACTGAGGAGCCGAAAACAGCTGACRCAATAACAGACCCTCAATATCTAAGCTTTAGCAGCCACTCCTCCATAGATTTTGCATTCCACTRTAATGACTGTGAATTGCAAGACTTATTTAATGTTTGAATTGTGATTCATTGGAGACATATATAGCAAATTATAGATGGTGTTTATGGTCTTCTCTCTCTACAACAACAAAATGAAAATACTGAAGTTATTAAATCTAAAGGGGCTTGAAAGTGAAAAAAATCAGTTTGCAAATCAGCAGATCATATATAATTCATTTCAACTATTTTAACTATCAAACTATAGGAAATAYAATATAGAAGTCTAATCAGCTGTAATCTAACTTTTTTTTAAACAAGAAATTTTGTCCAAATAAGCAAGAAAAAAAAATCTCCCAGATAATCACAAATCTTAGCTGTTTTGTTCCTCACGCAATCTCAACCAGGACACTGTACGTGTTACTTAAGAACAAAATCTGATTTCCTTTTAGGTCAATGGCATCAGTAGGATCTGCACACTATGAACTTGAATCTTGAAATTCTAGAAAGAAACTGTGCACTTTTTTTTGTGCATTTTTAAATCTGACACCTTATTTTGCCATTAAGTTTCTAAGTTGACAYAGCACTTAATTTTAGCACTGTGGCAAGCATTTGCATTTGGTCCATGTCCAAAGACTGATTTTTTTTACAAAGATACTTGCAACATAAAGGAACGAGAAATGCTGCAGGTTAGTCTTTAACCACATAACTGTTATAAACAGATGCACAAAAATCTGGGTTTTTCAAAATTATTGCAAGAGACTTAGGTGTTTAATTTTATTTTGCCAAACCGAGAGAAGGTCTTTTTGAGAAAAGTGGAAAAAATTTAAATAGTGATGAAGTTCTGGTACTAGTGGCTGGACAACAGGAGCATTAACTTAATCATTCATCTTACACTYTACATACTCATCCAAATACACTTATATTATGATCTCTAAAGCTTGTTAAGACAGATTACTCAATTCTGGCCATTCTTCTACATATTATACATTGCTTCACACAGTGACTACTCCAGTACTAGCACGGTAAGGCGTTTTTGCCCCCCTCAGCAGTATCTGCAGGAGGGAGGCCCAAGATTAACCTCTTTATATGTCACGCACCCAGGATGAGCCATTTCCTCTCATCTGGATGAACTGGATACGAGGGAGGATTGTGAACCGCTATGGACAGTCGCATGCAATTAATATATGTTCTCCATTCAAGCAGCTGTCTACACTTCCATTCAAAATAAGGGTGATCAAAAAATAGTACCTATGAATAAGACCTCCTGCAGGAAAGACACTATTTCAATGAGAACTGCAGAACAAATCCATAAGAARCGGCATCATTTCTGGACAATTCAATAAATGAGTAATGCTATAGAGTTCCAGATGAGTATGCCTAGCTTTGGCACATCTCACAGGAAGCTACTGTGGTTGCCTGAGGTTTCCTAGAACCTGCCTTCACAGCAGGCAGAGATTTTCCTACCCATGAACTGATAGTACCCTGACACACACTTTCAGTGAGAGTTTTTGAGGAAACAGTCTCTTAGACCTTTCTGCCATGGGAACCACCAACCAACCCACAAGGTCTTAATGAAAAGCCTAGGCCTGTCAAATATAAAGAAAAAAGCACAACTAATATTAAGAATTTGGGAGTGGCTTCCAGAGAAATAGCATAAAGCTTGGCATGGGGTAGGGGTGGAGACCAGGCAGGTTAGTTTCTTACAGAAAACAGCAGGAATCAGAAACYGGTAGAAATTATTTGGGGTAAAAAATTTGGGAAGTTTCTAATGGTTACCTCATCCTCATGGAGGATCGAAATCACTAATAATGGAATCTTAATATATGGCAAATCTTAAGCATAGTGATAATTTGCAGTGAATACTGTTTAGTAGTTAGGACTACCTGTACTGTTAAGTTTTTTTTATTCTTTGAACACAGCTAGATTCTACATTTAAAATTTTATTTTAGGCTGAAATTTCTCTCTCCATTCAAAAGCCTTTCTCTTTGCCCCAAAAAGCTGTATTAGTCAACACCAACTAGACCAGCTTACATAGTTTAGTAAGTCACACTGTTTTTTTTTTCCTTGTCCATTTACTTACACATATAGAGGTTCTACTAATAAGAACTGCTAAAATGCTAGTCCATGCAGCCTTTAAGATGGAGGAGCCAGTAAGCAGCAAAAACTTCAATATATTACTTTGATGTGGTCCCTGCAGCTAATTTAGCCTAACCAGAAAACACACTAAGTCAAATTACACTCAAATYCTTTCATTAGTAGATGTGGAAGTCTATTTATGTCCAAGCATCCATTACACAAATTACCAAAAATAATCCTTACAAATGTTTGTTGTGTATTTCCTTAGAGCTTGACTGGCCTTACCTCTTGTGCCAGTACCCAACGTATTTGTCTGTAATACAACCAAGATGAACATTGTGTAAGGACACCAGAACCAGTATGACCCAACAGTTTGCATTACCATGGTCAAAAGAAACAAATGCTTTAATGAAGTATGACTGAAACCCAGATCAGTGTGCGCTATGGGGTCTCGTAGTCATTCASCAACTCCCGAAGTGTCCAAAGAACCTCTTATCTAGCCCAGAACAGCCTACCTCTTAATAATCATTGGTTTCTCCTGGACTTGGGACTTTCTTTTCCTTCTCAGATCTGTAGATACAGGTATCAGTTCTTGAACTCTACAACCCTAGGCTCAGTACATTAGAAGTTTAATTCAAACACATGGCAACTCCCTAGATATCAAAATTTAATCCAAAGTTTCCTTTAAACTATCTAGTTATAACATTCTCCCATGCCCCCCCAAAGCTGATTATTTCTCTCAGGTGAGTCACTGGGACTTGAAGTCCCAAAGTCAGACTTTCCACTTCTTCTCTATTCAAGAAAGTTTCACAGACCTGAGTTTGCTCATACAAGAAACAATTTCAGCTCTGCACAGAAGGCTGGTGGGCTACAACGAATAATTTCATAAACAAAGGCATCATTTCTCTAAAATGCAGTATTTCAGAGAGCTATGAACGGAAAATGCTTAGCAGCAGTGTTCCTACATTGCCATCAAGTGAAATATCATTACCTCCCAAGCACCTCTTTACTCTTAAGGGATTTGGTGAGGAATCTGATAGTAGCCAACCCTTGACTGAAGCAGAGATCCATGCAAAGATGTTCAGGTCAGTGCAACAGTTTAAAGTGAAAATCGCCTGGTCGTTACATCCGCAGATTGTGCGCGCAATGTCTCCTCAAGAAGGTTAGCAAGCACGCATTGCCTCGTATAAAAAAAGAGGCACAAAATACTCCAAGCAACAGTTACAGGAAAGATAGGTTAGAACTTTCTCATTTCTGGACCATAATAGTACCTCTACAGTGACAATACTACAGAAGTGCCCATCATCCATAATCAATGAAAATAACACAGCAGCTGAATAAAATCTGTAACTGCCATCAAGGCAGTGGCTAAGCAAGAGAAATCAATGCATGATATGGATTAAAATAAAGGGCAGATGGCTTTCAATAAGTACAGGAGTTCTCATTTAAAAATCACGCCTGTTCTGCAACAGCACAATTACCTTCCACAGTGCTTATGCTGCAGGAATAAATTGCAAAATTCTAAAGTGGAAAACAAGCCTTTCTAGCAATGGGAGAAAGCAGGAAAAACACAGTGTAGTAACATGAAGAAGTCTTCCTAATTACAGTCTTCTTGAGACTCTTCTTGAAGATTCCAAAATTCTTTAAGGTTTAAGAGCCTATTAAAAATGTGAATTTTAAACTGTCCTCATGAGGCTGTTCTAACTCTTGCACAGCAGAAATCTATAAATATTGGATCAAATTCTAAGCACAACTTTTTACATTATTGATTCTAAAATAAAATAGCATTCAAAATTCTTCTTCATCAAATTACTTTCTAAAGCTAGGGGAGGGGCAGGGAAGGGAGTGATCATGCCCAAGTATTACTTACATTGCACTGTGCCTGAAAGTCTCAGAAGCTTGGATATCACTAAGTCTGGTGCTGCCCAAACATACTTCACTAAAACTCCTGCAAAGTTTCCAATTTAAACAGTAAGATACACAAAAGGAAAGAAGAGAAAAACAAGTTCAATGACCTTCTAGAATCCACGTATGAAGTATTTAATATTTCTTTTCTCTACAGAGGAGAATCAGTTTAATCACACTCCATTTTGTGCAGTTCAGGTAAGCATGGCCAACTATTATGAAAGCATACGCAAAACAGATTGGGGAATCAGTTAGCAAAAACCAAGCTGCTAAAGCATCTAAACCCACTGAGGAATAAAGTTAAAAACTAAAACTATAATTTAGCTGAACAGTGAAAACAAGCTGTATGGCAGAGAGAAAAATAAAAAGAAAGTAAGTTCAAAATCCTTCTGCCACCAGACAGCAGCAGGACTCCTATCACCACTTCTAGACCATTGTGCATTTTCTAGTCAATATCTTAAATTAACAAGGCTTATTTATACAGGGGKGTGTGTGTGTGCATATTTATATATATATGCACACACACACAAGTATATGTATATATGTGCATACAATAATCCCTGCTTGCTAGAACTTCTGAGTATATATTTGCCAATTTAAATCAAACTGGATAGAGGTAATGATTTCAAGGAGTTCCCACAAAATTCTTATACAGGCAGTCAGATCAAGGAGGAAGATTTACTGCTCTCTGAGGAAAAAGGCTGCATCAAACACAAACTTTAGGGCATCAAAAATCCACATGGTACTTCAGTGCTAATAATACATACATACAAAGAATTATTCATTGCAGGGCTTACAGAACTATTTATTAATTACTTCCTTATTTCCTCCCAGAGCCATGCTATAGAAATTAAACATAAAGCAAAAGAAACAGCAAATACTACTTTTTGGAACCAAAGATACGCTTTTCGTTTACATGACAGTGCTGCTTCCTCCAGCACAGAGGCGATCGCAGATACACAGATCATGCAGGTAACAGATACCCAGTGTGGATGTCAAGGAGTTTTTACAGCAAGTCAGCGGTCTCCAACCGGCTACGACAACCTCTTCCCTTTCCTTCAGATAAAGGTTTAACCATGGTACYCTCCCATTTTTTATGTTTCCAAGGTCTAGTCTACAACTTGTTGCACTGATAGTTGAATGTGGAAAAAAAAAATCTTTAATACATACCAGACATAGCTGCACATCTTCTTCCAAGGCTAAAACTGACAGAAGAGCAGGTCTACGCTCAAAGTCCTTCACTGACTCGGTCAGCTTCCAGTATCAGTCTATGAATTGGTTCTGACTTTCAAAGTAACTACTGGATAAAGCTCTAGCTATATCAAAAAACAAATTTCAATTTATGAAGCGCCATTACAGCTACGTTCCTCTGGGACAACAGAGATTTCAAAGCATGAGTGCACGAGACACCTATCACTATCAAAAGTAGCCACGAGTTATTTCTAGGAAGAGAGTCTGCAAACTATATTGAAAGAACCAGGCAAGGTCTTCCCCCTCTCTCCCTTCACGTGGCTGCCACAGTTAAAGCATCTCTTACTTACAAAATCTGGTAACTCACCGTCACTGGGGAAGAAAAAAAAAAATCCAAACAGTCATGACCGCCRCAGAAAGAGAAGATACTTCACCTGGCACACAGAAATTGTGCTCTTCTTCACTGATRTCACTGAGGGTTGTTAAGTTTTCAGGAGATGAAAGAAGGCAAAAACAGCCAAACAGGGATCTTAGTAACATTGCCAGCACAGCAGCAACGGGCAAATCAGACTACAGAACTAACAGGGACAAATATGGCACTGGGCACACTGACACCTTGGAGGTGAGGGAAAGTGGGAGACTGCTTTTATTACCAGTTGGGCTGTTACATGTTAACATTTCCCCMCACACACACACCTTTAACACTAGAGAAATTTCTCAAACTTTTCAGTTCTCCTCAAATAGGTTCTCAAATTCAACTAACATTTCAATGTTACCAGATTTAGGAGGGAAAAAAAAAAATCTGAACTTCATGTTTAAAACCTGYCCTCTTCCAAATACCAAAAAACCTACTCCTCCTCAACCTCATAAGGAGCAGCACAGACATATTTTACACTCCTACAACATTCATAATCAGCCAATCCTTAGTCCACCTGAAATTATGTACCTATCAGTTGACAGTTCTGATTTACTTTAATAAAGACAATGATAAGAAATTGCATCTATTATAACATCTGGGAGAATACCCTTAATCAACTAAAATTTTCTTAGACTTCAGATCTCCCTGAGAAAACATAAAGGACATTTAATCAGATGAAAAAGAAAACAGACTCTTCTTTTAAATCAGTCTAATCTAGCAAAGATAAATTCACAGGGGAATGGCAGCACAGTGACTCCCACCCCGCAGGGTGGGCACTGAGACAACCAGGCTTCTCGGCAGGTGAAGCCCAGGGCAGGAAAACCACCACATCACCCTTCTGCAAATAATATATATAGCTCCAATTTTGGGCCTGCTTCTCTTTTAACAGAATCCTTGTTCATCTTTGCTTTTGCTGCCTGCTTTTTCCAGATAAAAATACACAGAAGTTGACAAGTCRGTATTCATACCTAGAACTGGAGGAGCAAGGAAAATAATGAAAAGTAGGTCCATTTCTATCAGCAGTTGAGAGTACTTCACATTGGAAAGAAAAGCAAATCATTTTTCTCACACTGCTTAAGAACCTTTTTGAAGGCTTGAGCTTTAGTGGTACTTGATGTCCGAYTTTGGGCTTCCAGCCTCTGCGAAAGCCTCACGTTATTAAAGAGCAATTCCATTTTTTAAGCTCTGCAGGGTGCAGAGTTGGTGCTACGTTAAGCCTGAGCCCTTCATGCAGTCAGCAAACAGGAGCAGAAGTCTGTGTTTCCTAATAACTTCCTGGATATTTTACAATTACTTCCTCTCAGGAAGTTCACCCAAGCTTTGCAGCTCCAACACTAACAATTCTTGCGGAGAGGTAAATTGTCCAAGAATATCAAAAGCACATTCCTAAAACTCGGACACAGACCCGTTTCTGGCTCCCTAACAATAGGTTTTTCATCTGGCCAGATACGCTGCTGTAAGGAAGGTGAGTAAGAGTGAACTGATGCAGCAGTGCCCAAGGGCTCCTGTTTTTCTGGTACCTCTCYAAGCAGCAGAGTCTGCAAATCCTTCTCGATCACACTTCTTCCATTTTTATTTAATAGAATTTTGTCTGCAGTTGATTTAAGTGTGTAATACACTACTATTTTTTAAAGAAAAAGTCAGATTTATTTTCTACTGAAATGCTGTATTTACGTTTAAAAAATGGGTCAGCAAAGCTTTTTAATTGGTGGCAGCCTGCAAGTCCTTAGGCAGATGAAAGGAAAAAAAGAAAAAAAAAGAAGCCCCCACTCTATTAACTTCTATTATTCTGAAGAACAAAACTGTATTTTTCCCCCAAGGATCTTTAAAGTAGTTCTTTCAAAAAAAGGCAGTTTTGTTTGTTTGTTTTAAAGTACTGACTTTATTCTTGTTAAAATCCCCCCAGCCCTCAAGGAAGGCTGATAATTTTCAAGATAGTATCTCGTAATCATTACATTAAACCTTGATTTTTTTTTTTAACTAAGGCAGATATTTTATGTATACCATTATGTAATCATGCTGTTTAAAATCCATCCGTGTTACTTTTTACTTTCTATTACGTAAGAAAAAGATAAATACTATAATTATGTAAAACTTTAGGATCCGTATCAAGCCACTTTTATAGACAATGAATTAAATTGAATGCTGTAAACAAACATAGAAAAGTCCCTTTTAAGAACGACACTTTAAATACCCTTGACTTACAAGACTATCGTATTCTGCACATTTAAGATCTAGCTGTTGACCAAAAGTCAATACAGTTAGTGAGCTGAACAGCTTTGATCACAAGGTCCTAAGATCTCAGCATCTCCCACACGGTCTTTAATTTACACACTGAAGTCGAAAGAAAACAGTTGTCCTGATTTTTCTATTCCTTATTAATATTTTAAGGTTGCATGAAGTAACTACCGAACTTTCATCAAAATCACTGTCTCTTGCACTGGCATAAAGCCTGGTAAGTGTCAGAATCTAGCTGATCACTTAAACTCTTCTAACAGTGCTTATCTAGCAACTTCCCCATCTACTCATTTGAATTTCTTTCAAATGTCAAACTTGAGCTGCCAGAATATTTAGTGAGCCATTAATACAAATGTTGTTGATGTTCAAGTATGTAAAATTTTAAATATTCTGTTTTTTTAAAAAAAGAGATTTAAGTGATACTCAGTGTTTAAACCAGTTTTAACCACCTTGCCAGGAAATACTCAGTTAAGAGTTAAGCAAAAATTAACAGGAGTTAAGGAGTCAGGAACTGCATGAAAATATCTGATTTTGATAAAAAGGAAAAGAAAGTAGAGCTAACTCCAGTAATTTTTGTTTTTCAAATATACTTCTGACAGATAACCGGCCTGTAAGGGAGAAAGGGCATGATCACAATAATAAAGTATTTTTGTGCATAATTTCAAGTGTTTTGCCATAAATATTAACTCTATCTTTCATATCCTTTATGTGGTGGGCAGCTTGATTAACGGTGCCTCAGGACGAAGAGCACTCATCACTTCTGCAGCGCTTGACAGYTTCAAAACTGTGACATTCACTAGCTGGCAGCAATATAGGATTGTCCTATAGACCTAAGTTTGCATAACACAAATATAGTAGTTTCACCATCAGCTCCTCATGAACATGTAAACACAGGCAGCAGAAAGACTCTGCTGAAGCAGTATTAGGAAATATGCACATTATTCCTATATCCTACTAGCAATTACAAACCGGTAGAGCGCTACTAATTTATATCGCTGCRTTCTAGTCACAGTAATTAAGAAGTGAATCCTGCCCGTGCTAGCTTACAGGATGAAACACACCAAATATACCAGAAAAGCAAACTGGAGACACCCAGACAGAGGCAAACAGCAGAAAACGCAATACAGAGAAGGCACACAGACAAGTCCTGTGCTCAAAGCTCTTAGCATTAAATGGATTAATGGAAACTACCTAAGTTGCACTAGAAGCCTGAAAGCAGCTAAGTAGGGAGCAGAGGGAACATTAGTGCCAAGCTGCAGTAATTGATTGTGGGCACTTGTGTGCTGTATCCTTCCCCACAAACTACATTTTGCTTGCATATGGCTTCTTTTTCTGCCACTTTTAAACTGATTTATTCTCTTAGAAATAGTAGTTAGGTCTTATTTTGATCAAATATTTAGGACCTTTTAGGCATTAAAACCCACAGATTACAAAGAAGTAAAGTCAAACAGTACAGCAAGATTAAAACTGAAGATAAGCTACAAATATTGAAGTAAGGAATGAAAAAACAACCAGCAAAAAAACAAAAAACAAAAAAACACGATTCAAAGAACTGAAGGGTTTATCCGTGTTCCTCTCACTGTTTAGCTCCTTATTGCTAAATAACTAATATGAAGATCTTAACCGCACACAAGCTGATGAGAGGGGTCTGAACATAGGTCAGCAAAAAGGCTTTTGGATCCAGCTGAGGCCAAGAATTAGATCACTTTCACCCATTGAAAACCAAAGGGGGGGAAGGGAAAGAAAATCTGTATAGAACAAAGGATTTCTCTCTCAAAACAGTTGGAATTTTTTCTTTAATTGTTAGTAGCCTTTGGTTTCAAAGCAGTTGTTTGCTTATGCCACAGAACTCATTCTCACTAGAACATGCAAAACCTTTCAAAGAACGTATTAAGCAAGAACCTTCAGCCAAAGCAGTAACCTGAAGGACCAAACAACATTTACAGCAATTCACAAAAGTGGCAGTGGGGTTCTGTAAATATGTTTGCAAGATATTTAAAAAAAAAATCCTTAGTTTTCCTAGAACATTGACTGTTTTGTTTGACACTGCCAAAAGCTACAACACAAGAAAAAAAAAGAAAAAAAAAAGAAAAAAATCAGACCTTTTCCCTGCAGTACACAGTATAGCTCAGTTCAGACAAGGTCCCTTGTACCAGCTTGTTTATGCCTTCTCTTCTGTGAAACAAGCCTTTATGTCTCCACAGTGGAAAAAAACCACTGGTTTATATCCTTTTCAAGATGTATGCAGCCAATTAAATTGTAAAGTAATACCTGTTTCAAAGTCCGACTCAAAGAAACGATACATTCCTAGACTGGGCTCAGAGCCAAAAAGGTCACCTTACAGTCTGCAGTCACGTGAGAACATTCAGATTTTGGAATCTGGTACTTTGATTTCCATATGAAGTAAAATGGGAGATGGAAAGGATTAAATATGAGATGCTCTGTGCACCAAAATTGTGCTCAAATGATAAAGTCAAATGATAAAGTCAGAAAGACCTTGGAACTAAAAAACTACATGCAACTCCACAACATTTTTTTTCCAAAATAAGGCTAGTCTTAGTCACATAAATAAAGTATTATGTTTGCTTATGAAACCATCAGACTATATGGATAAGAATAGCATAACCTGTACAAAACATGAAACAAAATATTACAATAGAAGCCACTTGTAAAAGTAATAAGCCAAGATTTTCACCACAGTTTTGATACAGAAATAAGACTCTGAAGTTTATTTTAATTCCTAGTTTTCTTCAAAAAAAATCATCCATGCAGACTGCCTAGTGCTGCTACAAAGAGTTACTGAAGATTGGATAGCATGTGGCAGAGTACAGGACCCAACTAACAGCTAATGCTGCTTCATGCCTACAAGGAAAAATAGCGAGACTAGGACCTAGGGGAGAAGGTGAAATCTATTCTGGCTTAATGGTGCAGATTTCGTCTAAAGGCACATACCAGTAGGTTTGTGTTTTTTAAAAGTGAATAAAGTAAGCTGGGACATTATATAGGTATCACAGAACCACTAAGATAGTTTGTTTAAGTTTACACTCAGCCAAAATATGTAAAAATCCACAGGAAAAACATACCACAAAAGGTAGCAAAAACTGCTAAAGGGAACAGAGAGTGCATATAAATATAAATCAGTTAAGAAGTTGTAGGTGTGACAAAGTGCCGCATAGTTGCAACATCAGCTCCTAGGTACTGAACAGAATCAGCTCCCTTTCATGTAAAGCTGTGCTAGACCCCCTATCAGCAGGCCCTGTATTTAAGAAAGCATGTAGCTGTGCAAGTAGCATGGCACAAACCATGAAATGCAACTGCTATTACCTGTGCACAAATACTTTTTCAATTTGCAGGACTATAAAATAGCGCAAATAAGAAAACAGACTGACACCTTTTTACCTACTCTGCATCAGTTTCTTCAGTACAACAGCCATCCTCAGCAATCATTCCAGTTGGGCTGCACTGCTGCTTATATTTAGGCCAGCAGGAATCATTAACCTTTCAGCAAGGCCAAGCATTGTACCAGCAAGGCTTCACAGCTTCCTAATCAGAGCAGTCTCAAGCCCAGCCAGCTTGGGGCAGAAGCAGAGCAAATCTGATTTTGTCTACCCATGTCATCTAAACATGCCTTCAAAGTTGCTGCCAGAATAACTACATCAGTCACAAATGCAATCTTTTTTCCCTGGGCCTAATAAACTGTACTGGGCACTGCATGTGTATTTCATTTGGAGAAATGCCTTGGAGAGTAAGAGGGGCTTTGCTACTCTGTCCCCCAAGACGAGTTTGTACTGCTCTGCAGCAAAAACAGGTATATTCTTTAACYGCTTTTAAGTAGGTCTTTGAGCTACACATCACACATTAGCGGAGAAAAAGAATCTGTATGCACAGCACCCTCTGTATCTTTGATGGATGCAAATATTAAAATGTATTCTAAAGTTTTGGTAAGTATATTTTTGGACAGTAAACTCACCAAAGCAAGTACTAATACACTTTCATGACATCTGTGTCTGATAAAAGCTGTCAAACCAAATTCACAGGCTATATTCCTCTGAATTAACCAAGTGAACATAATTACAGTGCTTTCTTTGGAGCTTTCAAGATGTAAGGCAGCTGTGTTGTATTCTCATAAAGCTGTTTGTCTTAATGTATTATTTAGCCTGCACAAAAAATCCCTGCAACATTTAACAAGTTTACTGCTTTGGTCAGATCCCTACTAGTCCACAAAATTGATGTCCATGTAAAAGATACCTCTCTACCTTTTTGTTAATGTCCCAAGAACCCAAAAGAGTTGAGGGAAAAAAAAAAAAAAAAAAAAAAAAAAGATACAGGGGTTCTAAATCAGTTTGTGTCAAAGAATTTCTAAAGAGTGATCGTCTCTTCAGCTTTCACAGCGAGTATTGCCTTAGTACTGACATTGTAAACATTTAACAGTGAGATTCATAACACTTCTCAAGCAAAGGATTCAAATGGCTATACCACCGACTAATTTTTGGATAAACAGCTTCAAGAATGCACAGCTACATTTCCATGTAGTTTGTCCATACCATAATATTTTAACTTTTAAACTCAGACATCAAAAAAGTAAATTTTAATGTTTGTGCGTGACATCAGTTGTGTTGAGTGAAGTATCACTTGAACATATTGACTTCTTGGAAGCTTTTTTGCATTTGTCCTTAGGGTAATGGAATTTACTTCGTTTTCATAGTGTATGCGTTGTTCTTTCCAAGAAGCAAAGCTCAGATGATTTGTTTACATCTATGTATAAATCTACGTGGTAACTTCTCCCCATAAATATATTTCCAGTGAAAACACGGATAAAAGTTAATTAATCAGCTAGACAAACTGCCACAACAGATTTTAAAAAGCTTTGTTCTTCAATTTCCCATCACACTAAAAGTAACACTATTCAAGTTCTTAGTCTTTCTAGAATTTAACACATGTGTAAATCATAATCACTTTGTCAGAAATATTAGCCAAAAACTGGTATCAGAAAGGCATGGCAGGGCAAAGAGACACTTTAGGTATAAAGCAATTAGCTGCATTCCTGCTCCTTAGTGCTCATGGTTAGAGAACGGAAATTAATTTCTCAGGCAAATAAAACTGCATAAAATCAGCCTTCATCTCTCCCAACACCACAAGCCAAGCATGCTACATCATGTGTAAGTTACTACTACTCATCCTGGGAAGAAAAAGCTGCTCGGCTCTACCCCCTTCTGTTTGAATGCACGGGAGTGCTGCAGCCTTTCCGCAGTGCYGGCTCCCTCCTCGCTCCCATTGATGGCTAACAGCTTTCGCCAGCCCCTGCTGAGGGCCTCAAACATTCCTCTGCTCTGTCAAGCAATGAAAATATCAGCAACAGGATTAGAGCAAGCCTCCAGAAGAAAGGCTCGCTCTAACATCCAAAACATTAGAATGAACACGGGCATCTTTCGGGGTCCACAATACTAGTACCAACACTAAATTACAATCATTAATGGATTTTCTTTTTTTGAGTTTCAGACAAATCAGGACTCCTAAAATTCTGTGACATTTTTAACAGCATTAAAAGGCCTTACATTCCTGTGAGATGCAACTGAAGTTATTAAGTGTTCATGAAACACAGCAGACTTCTTTTGCACTAGCATTTAGTAGAAAAAAGAGAACAAGAGAAAAGTAAGATTTTTCGTGTGTTTCAGATCTCAGTATAGGCACAGTCAGCTACTCTACTTCTATTGAATTTCATAGCAGRGGGACAAAGGTTAAAGTGTTTAAAGAAAAAGAGCACATTAAAAATAGAAAGTATTCTTTCTATAATGAGGAACAAGAGGAACACTTGGAAAAGGCCATAGCACTTTACGAATTGAAAGAAAACAATTCAGAAGGACTATTTCACTACAGTATTCAGGTTTAGATTTACAATCACCTAGGCTATCATAGCTTTATAGAAGATCACAAAATAAATACAACAATCTACGTAAGAAGCCAAATCATTGTTCTGTAAATTCATAAACTTAAATCCTATTTCTGCAAAGAATACACCTATTCATGTTAAAGATGTGTAAAGGATTTTTTTAATGTAAATAAATAAATAAATCAGCTGGCAAATCCACCTAGGGTGTAAAGGACCTGTGTGCACACACAGTATGCATCCACCTAAAATCCAAAGCCCAGCAAAGTACGGTACTCGTACTCATGCTCCAAGGTGGATTTACACAAAAAAAAAAAAAAAAAAAGGAAGACAGAAAGACACGAGAAGATCCGTGGAGCGCCTTCCCCACCATCCTCTGATACATTATGCACGTCGGCGCCGTCGCCTAACAAGCACACGTGGAGCTATTTTATAGCTCAGCTCACCATTTCCCTGCTTCCCCTTACAGCCCACATCAAGGTTGCATCCAGCCCCGTTCACGCGTCCTGCGGTCCATGTGCCTTGCCCTTATTGGTTTACATGTTAGCCACCTCATACAACTTCCCACGAACTCTGCAGGGAAGGGGAGCAGGAGGACACACTAAAGGGATCCAAGTATTTTTTTTCGGGGTTGAATATCCATCAACAAACTAAGGACAGATTCATCTAGAGCTTTAAATGAAAATTCTAGCAAGGATTCTGAATACATGAATAATGTACTGTTCCCTAGCTTTTCTTTAAATTTAGCTTCGTGAGTGATATGAACCAAATTCTACATTCCAGAATATTCAAAAATCTTCATTTTTCTACACTAAAATCATGAAGCAACTTCAGAAAGCATGCTTTTGCATGATACTACAGCAGTGCTCAGAAACGTCTCCAAGTTCTGAGGATGGTTGTTTGAAAACTTTAGCTTAGTTTAAAATGACTATTCGATTAACCAGAAGAGCTTAGACTTTCTGTGATACTTTTGATCACTAGATTTTTTCTTTAGTCAAATATCACAAAGTAGAAGATGATGGCAAAAGTCACAAACAAAGGTTTAAATAGATTTCCACTATAAACTACTTTTACTGTTAGTTTTCTGTAAAATAAAGAGGTTTGAGAATGCAAAAGCATATATATTTTATATATATATATATACGCACACACACACACACACACACATATATATATACACATATACCCATATACACACACAGAAGAAACTTCACTGGGTCCAATTCTGTGCGGACAGAACCACAAAAAATAGATACAGAGACAGCAAAGCCACAGAAATTAAATACGTAGGGCAGTAAGGTCATTCTAATTTTACCACAAAGTTATGAAGTCCAGCATAACAGTAACTCCAGAATCAAAAGCTGAGGAACTGCACTATAGGGTATACACAAAGGGGAGAGAGTAGAAAGGGCTAGGGCTAATTAAAAAAAAAAAAAAAAACAACAACAAAAACAAAAAAAACCCCACTCCCCTAGAACAGTTAATTCAAACAAGAACTCTTAAGCGTGGTCTAGCACAATATTGTAAGGGCTTATACAAGCAACACTAAAATTCAATAAGTCAAATGATTTGTAAAAATAAAAGTTTTCTAGTTGCTCTTTTGTTGTATCAAAACAATGCTCAGGGAAGGAACATGCAGAGCCCTTATRTGCTTTTGAAAGCTCGTGATGACAGCTTTGTTTTCTACCAAATGTTTATAACACCTTTGGTTTTGGTTCATATGCTCATTGGTATAACTACAATGCAGATCACTTACAACTAAAAAAATTAAATCACAGAATCCATTTAAAATTTTAAATCAGATTATTTTTGCACAAAGTCTATTCAAGGGATCTTGCACAGGCTCACTATACATAGGGTCAAAACAAAAGGCCCTGCAGAGTAAATTACACCTACCTTCTCTCATTTTTCTCCCATTTGCAATTCAAATGTTTAAAAACAAGCATGCCTGTTATGGTTTTTTTATCCTAAAAAAATGGGAAATAGCACCTCAAAAGATTACAGAGCAATACCACTGAAAGCTGCATTCCATGCATTGTAGACCTGGAATAGTATATAAATAATTAAGGAACAAGCATGGATGTTTCTGATCCAAACAGCCATAAAAGACTGCACAAACTCAACATTTATCATCATAAAAGGCAGAAGAATGAATCAAATGTGGATCTGCTACTACAACACTATCCAGATATCACTTGATCCACATGAAGTRGAACAGTATCTTCTATCAATCTCTTACAGCATTGCCTGCAAAGATCTCTTCCAAATGACAAAGCAAAAGGGGTTCTCTTTACTACAGTTCCAAAATGCTACTAGAAAGACTGTAAAAGCTTCCATAATTAAAAGTTTCCATTACCTTTCAGATATTGTGAGCAAGAACCTCACCTCTACTCTTCAGTTTTCCACAAACAAATTACGGGGGTACCAGACAACTCCAGACTGTAACCATTAGATTATGATAAAGGAATTACGACATACGTATGCAGTCTCACCCTAGCTGAAACAGGGTATTGKTTTTTTCAGACATCCCAATACAAAGGAAAATCCACCCAAATTCCTCGAGCATATTTCTGTATCTCAAAATCATTCCTCAGTTTGCCCCAYGGCAAGTTACAGCGGGGTGTGTGTGGGGGCTATTCCTTTTTCTTAGTAAAACTCACCTACAAGTGAGATCACACAAGATACCTACGTTACTAAGCATGCTGTTTCTTGCAATCCATAGAATGGGTTATGATTTGGCATTCAGTTTAACAAATCAATCCAGTTGTTCTGTACCCCACAAGAGAATCAGGCCAATTTTTCCTTCGGTAGAAATCCAACCCGTGACTTGCCATCAATAGCAGCTGTGAGCCACGGCCTACCAAAGATAATTCTTCCAACGAACACTCTCGCACCCTCTCCTCCACTCTGTGCGCGGCCTCACAACCACTAACAGCTCTTGGCACGTAAATGAACTCAACTGAGTAATAAAGTTATCTCTTATAGCACAGGAACGACACTAGATTTGAGTGATCAATATGCCTGATACATTAATCTGTAATCATAAYAGCCAATCAGCTGATAACCCTTCAAAGCCTTCTGCAGAAACAAGGAAGGCCTCTGTATATGGTAAACTAGAAAAAAAGACTAAGGTCACAATGATCTAAGGCAAAAATCTATTGCTTGCAGGTTCTTTTAGTTTTAATAAATAACCAAAGGATATGCTTGAAAGTACCATACCAAAGTAGTTAAAACCCGTACCTAAAGAACGTTTGAGATTCACTGACTGCGAAGGCAGCCAAGTCTCTGAAGCTTGGGCTTCGACTTCGCTGCCAAGCAATGACCAGCRCCTCCACAGTAAGTTCCAGGCACAGAACAAAAATTAGGACACATCAAAATGGATATATAGGTCACATCTAGTATAGGCAGACACTTTCAGCTACTGTGAACTAGCTGTCTTTTCTCCTTTAGACTATTGATTTCCACAGCAAAATGAAAAGCTAGGCAACAACAGTAAATAAAAGAAACAACTGGAAAACACTGCTTTGGAAAAGGAACACTTCAGATTCCAGGCCAATAATGGTGTCACCATTAGCACAAGCKATTTCAATCAAGCTGAATCAGAAAAAGCCTTTAACTAGCACTACGCTAGGAGTCTGAACGCATCAGATCCTGCTTTCAATGCATTTGATGCCTTCCTTTCATGTTCAGAGATCAACTTTTTTCTCCCAAAGCCTCAAATCTGAAGCATGAAAATCTCTATTCATATTCAGATGCCAAGGTGAAACCTTCCAGATTTTGCCTCCTTAGTTTTATGTACTTCAACATCAGACATACACCATTTATGTCAACTATAATGGATATTATTTCTTGTTTCTGTTCAAAGACAAGAAATCGTAAGGGGATGAACAGTGATTTAACACAGTTATTGCACAACTAAAAGAGCTCAGTAGTTCCCATATGACACTATTTCTTTAGTTTAGACAATTTGTACATTTTCTTTCATCTGCCTCTCAGAAAAGGCTACATGAAAACCACAACCTAGAAACAGCTATTACCAAATCACTTCACACATCTGACTAGGCCATGTCTGACCTCTTTTCTTAGCATTTAGACACTATGCAAAAATTACCCTAAGTTCAAGTAAGGAGATAAGTAAAAAGAATCCAGAATAGTGACAAAAGTGACAAAACTGAAAATTAAAGCTCCAAAGACCTGAACTARGAATAAACAAATAACCACATTTAAAGATTAACATAAATATGCTATTTTACACTTCAAACAGAAGACAAGCTATTTCAGATTCTAGAAAAGGAGGCAACCTGGGAAATTTAAGGAGTAGGGCTGCCCCACTCCAAATTTGCAATATATCCTCTAGATTTTTTTTTTTAATACTAATGCTAATAGAAGTACTGTGTCTCTTTTTTTAAAACTTACTTGCACTTGAAATGAACATATAAAATTATATACCTAAAATTTCAGGAACAATCTGTGGAACCGTGCCCTGTATCAGCATCTAAATGGATATGGTTGCATTGCAAAGTTACCTTGATCAGTAGATGCAGGTATATCAACATAAGAATGATTTCTGTGTCTGTTTCATTATTATCTCTATAAAAATAGGAGCAACTAAGTCATTTCAAAAGCAGCACGTATCTTATCAGTATACATGACTGGATTAATGAAAAACCTCACCTAAACTGCACTGGAAGACCTCCAAAAGATATCAAGATAGGCCACAGGGCAGAAAGGGAACAGCAAGTTGTTCTCCCCCCCCCCCCCCCCCCCCCCCCCCCCCCCCCCTTCTTTCCCGCCTTCCGTTTTTTTTTTTTTTTTTTTTTTCCTGAGAAGTACTGAGCAATTTCATTATTAACCATTAAACTGGCAGGGAGTCTCCAGACATCAGGAGCTTGTTGAGGCACCAAGGATGCTTTCCATGCATCACAGGTAGCATACTCCATCACATCGTTCGTCATGCATCACGGATGCGGCACATCACGTATAAACATTTCTTGCTCTCCTGACCTGATCTCAATTCAGCCTTCTGCCGAGGGATTTTTGATTTCATCACAGGGATCGTTCAAAAATCCTGGTCTTTCACATCCATGACGCAGCTCTTAGTACACAAACCACAGGTAAACTGAAAGATTCACAATGGCACCTGAAAGCTTTAGCTATGCAAGTTAGAGATCATTAACTGAAGTTTCAGCTAGATTTTAGGCAAATAACTGGCTAATATATTCAAAGAATTACAGGCCACAACCTTTTTTTGATAAACTTAACCCCTTGTTGGTTTTACATTTCTTTTCCTGAAGCCTAAGTAAATCTCAGCTTTTAAGATGAAAATAATAGCTTTATTCCCACTCAGGAATCAAACGAATGCAAATTACCAATTCAAAGCTGAACTTTGCAACTGATTTTATTAGCAGATTTGACTATTAAAAATGACAAAGTACAGTTTGCGAAAACACTTTAGTCTATAGGGCCTGAAATTGATGTGATCTACTTCACAGTATTTAAAACTTCTTCTGTGACTATATCAGTCCAAAATATTTTAGTCACAGTGCTTTTCTTGTTCAGCGCTTTTCTTGTTCAAATACTAAGCCAGTCCCTACTACCAGAAAAGCCAGTCTTGCTCTCCCACAGCACCAAGGTCCCACCTGCTCCTGTCCCCCTCTGTCCTTGGATAATACAAGTATTCGTGCAGCCACAGGGCGCAGAGCGGGGAACTGATCCAGTTCGCTACATGCTCCACAAATGCTTGTGAAAACAAACGGGAGGGCATAGCATGAGGCCTTCCTCCTTTTAATGGCAGCGCCAGCTTGAAAAGCTGAATCTAAACGCATGAAAATAGGATTAGCATTTGGCAACAACTTCATATATCTGGCGTACTTCTATTAGAAATGTGTCTGGGCAGATAAGAAGATTCCCAAATTGATAACAAAATGCCTGACTTTTCTGCAACGTGAACACTGACAGTCCAATGTTAAAGTGCCAATTCCAGCTGCACAGAAGTTTACTGTAAACCATTCAGGTGCCCTACCCACATCAAAATAGATTTTTTTGATGCAATTTTACTTCATTTTCACTTCTTTGATACTTCCTTCCTTTCCTGTTCTCAAACAAAGGCATCTGGCTTYAGAAGCTACTTTTGGAAATTCTACTTTTTCTTGTTAATAGCCAGGCTTTGCCACGTGCAAGACTGCAACAAACAAAATTACTCCTTTTTTTTTAATCAGTGCAACAGTAATGCCTTGAAATTTAGAAAGCAAGTTATACTCCATTTTTTTGATCCAAATACAAGAGGACTTGGAAGGTCCTGACAGTCCTAATAACCTAAATGGCAACCTGTTCCAATTCTCACTACAGTGAAACTCCAGGGTTTTAATGCATGAACTGCAGAGCAGTATTAAGGAGATGTTTAGGTTCATTAGGTACAACAGAACACTGAAAAAGATAAGAGCTTATCCAGAATGAACTGACTCCCTCTTAACCCAAGTTGCTGGACCATTAAACTAAAAAAATGCGAGCTTAAGAAAAAGCTGGAAGTTGCCACTAAGTACTTAAGTGAGAGACACGTTAGTGATGCAGAAATACAAAGGCATCTGTGTCAAAAKTACAAAAGGGGAGAAATCACTGGAGTAATCAGAAATACAACTTTTAAAACCAAGACAATATAGTAGAAACTACTGTCTTATATAAATAAAAATACTGTGTGTTCAAAAATTGAAATAAATGTGAAAACAAGAACTTAGATCTTCTGTGGCTTAGAATATTTTAGTAGTAAATAAATAAATAAATAAGGTGGAATTTCCCAGGAAAATATTCCTTACTAATTCTTGGCTATAAAGTACATACAGAGCACTAAATAGGTTGAAGTTGTAGAAGAACACAAGTCTGCAAAGTTATACGAAGCCTCAGTTAAACCTACACTGGTAAAAACCTCAAACTACAGAATACTATAAACATATTAGCACCATCRTATTATTCACCTCTGGGTCAACATTACATGTCAAAAAATTTACAAGGACATCAAATAAGATTCATTTAAATATAACAGAGGACAGCCATGTCAGCTGCTGACATATACTTTGACCAAATGCCATAGAATGTGACAGCTTCAAGACATCAAGTAAAAAAAAATTATGTATAAATTCTATATATATATATATATATATATATATAAAATTCAGTATATAGGCAAGTGCAGAAAGCTAAGAACAAAACTGCAAAGGCATCCATACTTCTAAACAAGAAGGGGGAAGAAGGGGGCAAAAAGTACAAAAGAGTAAAAATTCCCAATCACATTAAACAAGGCAGCAAAAGAAATCCAGGCTGCCTGAGTCAGCGGTGAGTGATTTCGGTAGTCTAGCTCTCTCGGAAAAAGGAAAAAAAGATAGGCCATTTGAACCAAAAGGCTGAAACATCTGATGGACATGCAAGAAAATGGCTCAGCTGTTTTCAAAAAATAGAGTACACTTACTGAGTTGCTACAGTAGATAAGTGAAAAAACAAGAAATAGTCAATATACAATCTTGAGGGTTTGGGCTTTTTTTTTTTTTTTTTTGAGCTGTAGCAAAAAAAAGTGAGATTTACTGCTGTATGGGATAATTTGAGTGAACTAAAAATCTTAGCTACAAAAGGATGGTTGTACTTCAAATTCTTTGAACAGGTAAATGAAGGAGTGGATAATCCAATCACAACAGGTTTTTTTCACTTTTTAAAAGACCTCTGGACAGAATTCTATGACTAGAGGATACTAAAAAATAATAATAATAAACTGCAATGTTTTGATGAAAAACAAAATAAATGAATAATCAATATTCAAAGTGGTCCAAAGATTCAACATATAATGCTCTAAGATCATACATATGAGCTATCATTTACACAACACATTAAGAAAAAGCAGATCAATTGAGCAAAATCTGCAGGTAAAAAAAAATTCAACTCACCGGTAACATCTGAAGTTCTTCACTGGTATCCAGTATCAAGTTAGCTGCACAAACTACTTCAGGACAAATAAAATCCACTGCTAACGCAGGCAAAACAACACATCTTAAAAACCTCTCTAACAGGCAATTTACTATTTCTAAACCAAGTCAGCAACTCACGAGATCTCTAGCTGTGCATTCTAGCTTGCACTGTTACACAAGGAATAGGAAAAATAAAAACTTGTGATACCATTGTTAGCACAGCATTAAATAATTTTCATTAACAATTAAAATCTCTCTTCATATTCTACCCAACTCAAACACTTCACGGTCCTCATTTACTCCATGGAATTAAGCAGACTCCCAAGAAGACTTAGTGTGAATTAGTAACGTCTGCAAGCAAGAAAGCAGCACGCAGTATGGTAGTTTTTACACATGCTGTTCTCCAACAGACATTTAGGCAAGCGGTCTCCCATAGGATACTTCGGATACAAAGATATCGGAACCAAGAAGTAGTGACTTTTAAATCGCATTTCAAGTAGCATATAATCACTTTTCTTTCAATACTTATTTTAAGGTTACTTCCACCTTATCTTCCCCCGTCCGCATGAACACAACAAAACAACAGTTCACACAGACTGGGCCATTGACCTAACAGATACACCAAATTAAATCTTCATGAATAGGAAAAGCTAACTAAAAAGAACTTACTACTGCAAACCACAGAAACAGGACAGTGACCACAAACACCTTCCTTCTCAAGCATCCTGAAGTAAAAATTCAATGAAACATTGCTTATTCCCTCATTCCCTTTGGTAAGATCATCTTCAGCAAATAAAAATGCTAACTGATGCAAAAAATGTTTATCATAAATAGCTAAGTCTATTTGGTAAAATTAAGATATTCTCTTTAATGTGTACATTAAATGAGAAAAAAGTACTTAAAGCACCTATTATATCGCATAAAGCTGAGGTTTGAGTCTGTCTACAGAACTCCACAACTACAAACTACAAGTTGTGCTTATTTATTTAAATGGAATTAATCAGGATTACCACCTTCTTAGCAACTTAACTGGAGAACAAATCAATAGCATTCCATCAGTAAAATATTGCTGTTGTTTTCACAGCACTGAGACATTTTCACTACTAAGAAGTACCTCTCTACACACACATACACTTTTTTAAAAAAAAAAAGTCAATATCCTCAGTGCATTCTTTACTTATTCAAGGTGCACAGCTCTATTCCAGTGTGATAACTTCAAGCGAGACATCCCTGAACGTCCGAAGCAGCGTACCTGCACACTTAGAAGCCACCACAACAGGCTAAGCAAGCACAGATCACTTCCTCAACTACCATTCCCAAACACCGAACTGTGATTTTCGKTTTTTTACTGCTTGAACACCTAGGTCTTAAGATTCACAAACAAGAAAATAAAATACATTTATACACAGTATTTAAATTAAACATCAAACATGATCTTGGCCTTGAATAATACCGCAACCATTTTTCTTTTTTAGAAATGGTCAGTGATTTAAATAGAAGAAGCAGCAAGCCTACTTCCACTTGTTGACTTCTCAAAACTAGAAGAGATTCCTTACGGAAAAGTAATTTAAAAAAATAAACCAGTTATCAGAAAAAAATTCAGATGGACCTCTCATAAACAATTTAAAGTAAAACTGAAAAAAAGGGAAAAACACTACTGAATATTTAGAAAGACAAGCTAAAAACACATTGGAATACTACAGAGAAAACTATTTCCATGCCAAGCTAGTGAGGAGGGTACAAAGAATTTGCTTTCTACTCTTACACAGTACCCAAGCTAAACTTGCACATGTTTTTATAATTTGAAAGTGAGTGTTAAAGAAACATGTCATACTGCTCTTCATGCAATTTTCCTTAACTCCTACTCCACTTCAACAGTCACCCCTCATCACCCTCTTCCTAGCAAGAGAGCAAACATGAATTAGGYAATTTTAAAATCTAAGCCAGAACCTCTCACAAAAAGGTGATTAGCTTATAATTTCCTTTTAAATGTCCAAGTAGTTTTCAGATTTCTCTGAGGATCTTCTATTCAAGGTTTAACATCCTGCAAATCAGGGCACTTTATCATCAAGAATAACCAAATGCTTGTATAGAAATGAAGAAAAACTTACAGCATGTAATTTCCTTAAACTGTGCTGATAAATTAGCAGGAGACAGTTAAGCCAGGTGATTTATTTTTAAAAAGGTGACTCACTTTGTTTGATGTTTCACTGTGATAAATAGTAAGTACAAGCATGTATATACATCTTACRATTTTTAAATGGAAGTGCTAGTTTATTAGCACAGCTTTACAAACAAGCCAAATCATTTTGTTAGAAGATGACTAATAAAGCAAACAAACTCACACTGCAGAAGCTACACACAGCCCAGGCACTTGCAGCCACGGACAAGCAGCAATGCATCAGCGCAATCCCACCGAAAGGCAGCTTGATTCAGAGCTTATTAGAACAACAGTTCACACTATGAACTACGAGCCACACTACGGCCTATTTACACACACAGGCAATCAGTGGAGGTGGCGTCAGCATATCTCGGGAGCTATAAGCAACCAAACTGCTTATATCACATTGTACAAAACACTCAGAATACCACAGATATGGCACATACCATATTTATATGGAATGGGAATACCCACTGGACTCTTGTGCTTAAGTGATTTGGGATGTAATTGAAACCTGAATATTCAAACTGTATTTTTAAATAGCGATATATTTAGAAATAATTAAGCAGTGCATACAAAACCAAAACAAGCAAAAACCTTATGTTTCTCAGTAACCTGAAAGGTCTATTACTCCCACCTCCTTTTGTTTTTATTACACTACACAAACATCTTAGAAGCAGCATGCTATACACAGCTGTACCAATTTTAAAGACCTGTAATCAACATGTTATTAAAAACACTTGTTAAGTTCTGGGAGTCTCCTGCATCTTTGATCCTCCCTATTTCTAACTGTATTTTACTATGGAGCTCCTAAATTGCCAGCCTGTTCTTTCACAGAAAAATACCTATTGATTCTAAGGACTTTTGAAGAAAGTCAGGGAGGGACAGAACAAACTTCCTGCTTCTGAATAACCTAATTTGCAATCTTAATGCTCTATACAGTCTTTCACAGCTTTTCTATTAAAAAAAGAAAAATTTATACCAACTTCCATTTTATTCTTAACAATGTAATTCCATATAGATCAAAGTTTTTACATTAATCCAAGTCAGTTTTTCATGGCTACAAGAGGCAGGATTTAGCTTCAGTTGATGCTTGTTCCTTACTTTTTTTATCCCCTTACCTCACTGAAATATTGTCCCAATTCTAAAGTAAGCATCTCATTTTATCTTATATACAAAGCAACCAAGTAGACATGCAGGGAGGAGATTAATTTTTCACGGAGACACAAATAACTGTTCAAAGTTATATAGGTTTTTCCTAAAATAATTCAACTGCACTCGATTCTTCTTCAGAGCAGTGACTGGCTATTTATAGATAGGATCAAATGTCACTCATCAAACATTAAGGGCTACATAAAAGAACACGGGCATCTAGATCTGTAACTTCTGCTCCTCTATACCATTTTTATCAACTCCAAAAGGAGAGCACTCTTTACATTAAAATTTTACTCCTTCTAGATACAGAAAGAGGCACTTCAGTCCTGGCCTGCTGAGCCACCAGTCTCACATCTAACCTCCATCTGGATGTCTAAACCAGGATTTCCTGCACTTCTCTGACCTGACAAGAATCTTCAGGGCACATCCGAGAGATCAGGCTCCAGATAAACACAGTGTAGAAGAGGGTACCATCACCCTTGCCTCTAAAAACACAAAGGGCAGCACCTTCACCGGTGACATGGAGCGTCTGCATTGTGTTCCCTCCGCTACCAGCAGGGTCTCAAGTCTGCCTCTCCCACCTGCCAAATATGAAAATGTTTGGAAGCGGAACACCTTTTATTTAAATAAATATATAAAGACAACACAAGGAAGAAGAACAATTGTAAAGTAAGGGGGATTAAGAGAAACTTCATCCACTTTGCATGAAATATTAAATATTCAGTGAGACAAAGAATCACRAGAGCCTCTCCCTCTCTGGCTACTCACTTTGATTCTCCCTGTGACTGAACACTCTGAGTTAGGGGAACATGGGGTTCTGGTCCTAACCATGGATGAAATGGAATGGGACATCAATATGACATAAAAGCTCCTTCTACAAATGAGAAAGAGGAGAGCAGGTGTGCACCAGAACTTCCAGAATTTCTGCACTGCTACTTCTAACTTCCCATTCTGAAAAAAAGTCAGCTTCAATGAATGTTTTACTTTCTGTATTTCAGCACTAAAACCCACCACCACCACCACCACCACCTTGCTGACTTAATTTAGACATCTGACTTCAACGGACAAAAGTTCACCTATCAATTCAATTTTCTGAAACCATAAAGGATATCTTTTTTTAAAGCAGCTAAGACCGACCAACACCACTAACTACAGTGAACTGACAGCAGAACAATGAATACTGCAAAAAAATGGCCACATGTAAGATTTTACACATCAAAAAAGTAACTACTACGCATACCCAGTAAATCTTTGAATCTAAGTATCACATATTCCAAAAAAGGGGAGGGGGGGAAAATCTTGCTTCATATCTGGAATCTGCAAAACTTGTATTGCATAAAAGCACCACTATATTCTCTGTCAACAGGAGTCAGCATAAATGATTGTATCAGTAGAGTGTAAGCCGGTAACTAGCACGGACATTTCAATCTAACGYGAAACAGAACAATTATATCGTGTAATATCAGAGCTTAATCACACTCACTTACAAGTTATTAAACACCACTCATTTGGATCAGCAGTTCCCCCCCCCCAATTCCATTAAAATACCCAACATTTCCATTAAAATATCAGGATACAAGCTACAGAGGAGTATTTTAAAAATGATTCCCAGTATTCATGACAAGATTCAGGTATTACAGCAGTCTACTGCTGACAAGAAGGGAGAAAAGTTACTTTTTCTAACCCAACATTCTGCAAAACCAGCGAACAGCACTACTGCAGAACTGTCGAACAGCCTGCAGTAGTAACAGATTTGTCTTGTGCAAATGCAGTTTTAGAAAGCTGCCTCATGCACGCAGCATACCTCATCTGGAGGAGGTTATGGCTTTTGCAGCCTATAAAGAACCAGGATTCGAAAACGGATCATTAAAGGTAACCATGGTAAAAGGTGCGAGAACGACCCCGACCAAAACGCTGCCAGATCGTTCGTTCCTAGGGTACCAGAGCAGTTTTCAGGCAAGTTGCTCTCTCTCTCTCTCTCTCTCCACAGGTTGTCATCTCCTCTCTGGCCGTGTCCCTACTGGTTTCTGCAACACTTGCCTGCTTTTCCAGCTCGAGGCGAGCCCCTTTGTGCCCGCACCGATTCCAGCGGCGTCCCCCCGCCCTGAGCGCGGGGAGAGCGCCCGGCGCGGGTGATGCAGCGAGGCGTCCGTCCGCGAAGGCTGCGGGAAGGGGCCTCAGGTGTCTCCCGCCGTCCTTCCCACTCCGCGAGCGGGCACGACCGCTCAGAGGGGCGCGCAGTGGCCT
>NW_028185794.1:1470735-1489214 GCF_003343005.1 Rhea americana | reverse complement strand
CCGCGGTGCGGCCGCAGGCCGTGCTGGAGCGGAGCCTCGCGCCCGGCCGCCGCCTCCCGCCGTTTGTGCGCGCCGCTTCGGCCGTTCGCCTGCGGGCGCTGCAGATGGCCCGAGCTGGGAACCAGGGGATGAAGTTTCGGGGTGTTTAAGTGAAATAATCTTGTTGTTCCCCCCTCTRTTAACCGCAGCACAGTATGACTGCATAACCTGTGTATGTTCGTGCACAGAGACATGCAACAGCAGAAATTACCAGGTGCCAGTTCGGTAATTCTTGCAAATTTGTTAGTCGGGTGAGTCGCTGCAAAACAAGGAATAATTGCGCTACATGTTCCTGGGAACCTGCGGAGAGACACAGTAATCCTGCCTTGAGAACCATCAGAAACAAGCTCCCAAATGTTATAAAAATACTAACTGGCAGAAACTTGTTTCTTGGGGAGCGAGGGGACGTCTGCTGCGAAATACTCAGTGTTGACTTTTGTAATAATCTTGTTTCTCAACAAACCAAAGGATAAATAAATGTGAAGAAAAGACTAAACACACTTTGGAAAGGCAAATTAAATGTATGTTCATCYTCCTGGGGGTAATTAGTTTTATACAGTATTTGCCATTCAAATCAAAATCATTTGAATGCTGCATCATTACCAGTTTTATTCTCACTGGTGAATCTTGGATCCTTACAAAGAACACAGTAAGAACTATAAATACACATTCCCTCTTCATTAATCATATGAAATGTAGCCTTGTATTTCTTCCATCTCAGCTTGTTCCCCACTAAATTATACATATATATATTATTATTATTATTGTTTTAGAATATGTATGCTATCCCTGCTTCTCATGTTGTTATTGACTAATGGAACCGTCTCTCTCCTACATAAATTATGTAATACCAAGGCTCAGGAGGTGGTGTGGTTAYCATGAGATAACCACAACCCTGGGGCATTACGAGACACGAAACACCGCTGACCGAGGTACAATCCCCTAAACCTCCGCTTGTGCCACGAAGTGTTTTAAATGGAGTTTAAAATACTTTGTTGCAGAAAGCATTCCTGCTGAGGAGGTGAGGACAGCTTGGAAGGAASTTTGTTGTTTGCCTAGGTTAACTGCTGTACGTGTGCTATGGGCGTCCCTCTCAACACAGGCATCTTTATAGTGCCGCGCAATTACTCCGGATGCAGTGGGATTTGCAGGTTTGCTTATTTGGAGGCTACCCGGTGAATCAGAGGGCTGACACACTTCACGGCGCCCCAAAATGCAGGTGTGCAATTTATCTGTACCTACGCACACAGCAATGCGCACCACGCAAATGTTAGCATTACTACAAAGTATCGGCTAACACAGCTGTCTGCCGCGTTTTTCTTTGAGAAACTTGTTCCGTTCTTTTATAATTTTGTTTGGTGTTTCTGTCAGAAAACTGGAGTTTTGTTCTCCACTAAAAATATCCTCGAGCATTTTCACAATGATGAATAATTACCTGCTCGGAAGGCAAGGATGTTTGGTTTTCTCCATATTAATGCTTGCCTAGTTACACTGATATCTGATATGCCAGGAGGATTACCAGCAATAAACTGCAATAATTTTTACTCAAAATGGAAGCACTGATTAAAAGTAGAATTGGTATCACTAATTAATGTTAAAGTTGGTTAGTCATTCCCATCATTAAATCCTGTCTTCAGCCACTTTTAGTATTGCCAGACTATTTTGCTGAAATTTAAGTGTCTGGTTCATACCTCAAGTTAAATTTTAAAAATTTCTATCATTTCATCTGTCTGTGGGCAACCTGTCCTTCCAGTCCACGTCGCTTCCCGGGCAGGGAGCTCGCTGAGGAACCGGCAGTGGGGACAAGCACTGGACGCTAAGTTGGCAGGCACGGAGGATCTGGAGGAAGCCAGGTTCTCCAGAGCGGTGAGAGGAACCGGGAGCTGGAGGGAGAAACGGGGTCTGCCGGGGAGGGAAGGATAAAGCGAGCCTCATCAGCAGGGACTATCTGGAAGCAAATGGGTAGGGGGAATACTGAAAACAGATTGGAAATGGGAGAAAAGCAGTAAAACACAAGTTATGAAAGAGCAGAAAAAAGGTTGCCAGTGCGAAAGGATACATCTAGCTCAGGTGGTGAACCAAGGTCAAGCAACAAAGGTAAGTGCCTAAACAACTTCCACTTAATTTACTGTAAAAATGAGATGTAGTTATTTTGTGTTCCTTGCAAGGAAGTGTAGAAGAAAGCACTGTGCTATGACCAAGGGGGGTGACTGCTGCTGCAGGAAGGGGCTTCTGCCCCACAACGCCTATACGATGCAAAGCACAGGGCTCAAAACCGACTTTTCACAGTGATGCACTAATTGTGTGATCTTCATTTCCTGCATGCTTGATTTGATATTTTGAAGTCTGATTTGCAGAAGTGAAGAGCACTTATAGATATAATTGCAGCAAAAGAGAATTTACTGACTTTGACTAAAATAGATGCTTTGCCATGTTGTATTTTCTGACAAGATCAGAACACAAGTATTCCTAATTGGACATCTAAAATTAAAATATTTTTTTTTACCATTCTCTTGGTACACCTTAGTTCCTCATCCATAAAATAGGGGTAATACCAGTTCTCACACTGTGTTGRAGAAAATGAATTAGACTTCGTGAAGCGCTCACATCATAGTGATGAGTACTGTGGAAAAGCCCAGGAGAAAATGAATAAATCTGTCTTCAGAACAATATTTGAATAGCACGCAGTAAATAAAGCATGGGCCACACAGTGAACAGCGAAGAGAAAATAAAATTATTACTTAGTGAGCACAGTCTATTCTGTACAATGAGTGAGGCAGGGAACCTGTCGAAAGAACAGCATGTGATCTAATTACAATTAAATAGTGCATCGTAATGCAAATGCACAAAAGAGAACAAATTACAGTTGCACAAGCCACCTTAATGCTAGCACTTCTTAACTTTTAAACTCTTGAAAAATGATAAAAAAAAGAAAGATCCTAGATTGCAAACATGTAATATATGTGTATAAGTGATTCCACCACCCTTTAATAGCTGGAGACAATATATGTACCTTATCTGCTACAGCCATTGTTATATGGTTGAGTGGACAAAGTGTTTTTCTTCTCTTTGAGATGTCTAAGCCTTATAGCCGAGATTTAATACTGTCATTCAAATGTTGACATTGCATAGTTCTAAATTCAAAATTTACCTTATTTGGGAGTCTGTGCATAATGGAGACTGACAGTATTCTCCACAGGGAGAGTCAGAGGAGGACCTTCAATGATGATAAATTTGTTTTTTGCTTAAAGTACTTCATATTTTAAACTAGCCTTTCTTTTTTTTTCTTCATGTAGAAGCAAGGTTATGGAACAAAAGCAACTTCACTGAATTCAGGCCTTAGGTTAGCACAGAACCTTTTTGACTCCTTGAGGGTCTTGGAGCCACTTCAGAGCTGCTCGTGGTTGCACTTGGTTATCTATTGCTCATGAGGTGTTGAAACTATAAATCAACTGTTCAGTGGCACTTGTGTCCACCTTTCTGATCCGATTCTTCTCTGTTGCGCAGCAGGAAAAGAGGTGGCACAGAATTGTTCCACCAGTTTTCCATTATCCAGAGAACTTCCCTTAACTGGGCACCCTCCAGCAGCTGGTTAAGGCAACTTTGTGATAGAAAGGAGCTGCAGCAGAAATAAAGATTTGGCTCATTATGTCTAAGACTTACAGCTATGAGATGCTGATCTTCAGTTTAATCATCAACTGCGTTGTCTGCCTTGAGTACGAGATATGAGCTACRCCCGCAGACTTCTGACAATGATGACCTGTGTTTGATGAAGCCAGCATTAGTTCCCACACTGATCTTAGCATTACAGTGCCCAGCAAGGTATGCTCTCCTTCATCATTCAGGAGGGACCAAATTTTTTTTTTTTTTTTCATTTTTCATATCTATTGGTCACAGATATGKTTTTGCAAAGTGCTTTGAGGTTGTAAGTTATCCTCAAGACTATGCAAAGCAAATTCTAGGTTAGTGGACCATTTGCCAAAAACTCTCTAACCCCAGTACATATTTGTGTCATTCCTGATGTCAACAGCAAGACAATTCGAACTCCTCACTCGAGTCAGGGGGTTATAAATTGAGATAGACCTTCCAAAAACTAAGGTTAGTACCCTGGAAAGTTTTGGAAAGGAAGACTGAGCTCCTTAGCTGGAGTCAGTGTCTAGTAGAGAGTCTGAAATAAGAGCTGAGTAGTTGGTGTGAAATGCTTTTAATGGCTTCAGCTGCTGAGCAGAAGAGCTGTTGAGGTCTAATCCAATGTTTGTTTATTCAGAGATTTCAGATGCAGATAGCRGGAACATAGAATCCAAAATGCAGGGATTACCAAAATCTAATCAACATTTTAAAGGAAAKAATAATTTATCTGTTATCAGAATGTGCATAATGATGGGGGATGTGGCTACCTGGACATTCAAAAGCAGAGAAATCCAGGTAACTCCAAGGGGAAAGCCTGATGATATTGCAGTCAGTGGGATTTTTGCCATCCACATAACTAGAGAGAGATTTCATCTCTGAAAGCCTGTCATGGGACATCGCTGTGCCACAGACATTCACATTATCAGTGACTCTTTGTCTGGTATTTTTCTCTCTCTGTTCTGGTGGTTATCATATAGTTTCTGTTCTCAGCTGAACTCGTTACTGGAGACACTGATATTTGAGTCTCTGTTTTTCCTCCTCACTAGCAATGCCCGCACTTTTCCAGTGTCTAGCTTCTCACTGAGGTACTGTAACCCTCTTTGGACAGAAGGACTTCTTGCACACACAACAAGAGAAGAGACAGATGGTCCACACACTCTCATGGGGCAGGATCAGGGTCAGCCTTCTCTGCAGCTTAAAAACCATGTAAGCCAGACGAGGATTCCAGGTGGTGTTTATCCCAAAGCATTTCCAACAATCCCACAAGAATGTTAATTACTGACATCAACAATCTTCTTCGTATTCATGTAATGAGAATGCCTAAAGGTCTTACCTGAGGTTGGGACCTATTGTATCAGACACTGTATGATCACATACTAAAAGCAAGTCTTTGCCCAGGAAATCAGAAGGGAAACAGAACCACGGAAAAGTGTTACAAGTTACGAAAGGCAGTGCAGTGGGTCTGCGATAAAGACAAATTTCACACCTCTTGAGTTCTTCTGCTTCAGTGCTGTGTACACAGTATCACATTTTCTCCTATGTCCATGCTAGCAGAGGCAAGGAAGTGAAATTGCTGCAACCTGAGAGCAGTTCAAAATGGAGAGGAAAAAAAAGAGAGAGGAGAAAGGCTAAAAGAGAAGGAAGAGAACTGATACCTAGCACAAAGAAATCGTGCCAGTCTTTTGCCTCTGGGGAAGGGAAATGGAATGGAGAAACAATTTTAGAGCAACAACAGGAGATGCCTGGAAAACATACTTTTTTTTTGTTACCTTACAGATTGGGCTGATGTGTTGGATCATATGACCCTTTCTTTGCATACGGCAGTTGTTCCAATCCACCTGCCCCAACACACACACCCCATACACACTGCACTCACACGAGAGAAGAGGCCAAGACACCTTCCCGGTGGCTACACAGCCTTGTAGGCTCTCTCCAGCTCTGGCATCCATGCAGTGGTCAGGGGGCAGATCAGCTGCACTTGGTTTGTGGAGTCCTAAAAGTGGAGAGATGCAGCCAAATTGCCAGCACATGAGATACAAATGGATCAGCCAGAGCTAGATGAGCAAGTCTGATGCAAAAAGCTTGAGACTAGATAGATTTGATGGCCGTGTCAACATCTGCAGCTCCCACAGATGTCTGTGGTACTGGAGGTCAGCCACTGCTGGCTTGTACCTCACGCTACTACTTCAGATGTTTGAAACTGAATATACAATATATAATACGTATATGCCAGGAGCCAGTGTTTGAAAATACTGGCAAAGGTATCCTCCTGTTTTAAATGGGCAAAACCAGAGGCAAAGAGAAGTTTTAGAACCCTAGGACAAAATGGTAAATATGAACAAAATTGCCTTGGTCCACTAACACAATAGTTCAAAACCAACAGCATACATCATTAGTATGATGGGGCATTCAACGTAGCTAAAAGCTTGGGTTCACTTCCAAGCCAGAAACACAACTTGTAATAAACAGCAGATGTAGTGAAGGCAGGGAGGATGATCTGCAGAACATCAGATGACAGATCTGGACAGGGAGAGAGCCCTGTTTGCGACTGTAATGGGCAACCATCTTGTTCATACACTTCTCAGACAGAGTTTTGGCTCCACTTCCTCCTTCTGGAATGCTCCTCAAAACCTCCTCGCCCTTTCAAATACTGTGAAGGAGTTTCTTACAAATGGAGTGGATTTTTCATGGAATGCATATTGGACTACTTCATTTTTACTATGCCATCTGAAAAAGGGACAAGCTTAAATACTTGTAAAATTCAACTTCTTGGAACAGATCTTCAGAATCGTGTATCAGAAGCTTTGAAGATTTTACTGTGAGGTTATAGATGTAGTTTTACCTACGCATAACACTGCAGGGACCTAATTTGACTCTATATATCCAATAAATTAAATATCTTGTTGCCAATGCCAAAAAGCAACAGATCCAGGTCCACATTTAGACCAGGGTTTCCACTCCTCAAGCTCATCAGGTGCCACTGAGGGATATCTGGAGCCCTAGGGGACTTGTCTTTCCTCAGTGACCTCCTGCCACATGGTCTATACAGCAGCTAATCATGGTATCTCCAACAGTGCCCAACCCATAGGATGGAGATGAGTTTCTACATTATACATCAAAGATGGAGAAACGGGGTAAAACAGTCTCTTCCAAAATAAGCAAATTGCATGCTGCCTGAGGAGGACAGATTGACAAAGAAGCATGTTCAAGAGTAATGGAGTAGTAGAGGAAACCAAAGTCTCCCACCTTTGCTCTGGGTATAAGAGTGGCAGTTTTTAAATGGACTCAGCTCGAATAATCCAGATGTTCAGATTCAAACTTTGCTGTTAGTGTTTACATGGTTATCTTCATTTCTATTGGCAAGACCCAAATTGCTGCACCCTCCTACAAAGAAAGTCAGGGAGCCATTCTGCAGCACCTCTATACACAAGAGACATCTAGACAAGATCTTAGTTATGTAGCTCATAAGAGAGCATGGAGGTCTCTTTCCAAAGAGTTACAACAAGGATAAGCCATGATTTACAAAGGAGAGAAACGAGCTTCTGTTCCCGACAGTTTCCAGTCTGAAAGCAGAGCTACGCTTCATACCATTCTGCATAAATTTTACTTCAAAATCATTCCTAGCCTCTTGCAAATTCTCAGTGCCTCCAAAAAGAAGGCAAACTTGCCAACATTTCCTCCTAGTTTTCAGCAGTACTTTTAGTACTGTCTGAATCTTTCTCAGATGCAGGACTGAGCAATTTAGAGAAACAAGGGACAGTTTAAGCAGGAAAGAATACATTTCATGCTGAGGAATGGTACTATACTGACAGCTCTAGCAGATAAAACGTGGGTAGCCTTCAAATAGGTAAAGTGTTTCACTTTCTAAGGCTGTCAATCTGGTATTTTTCACACACATTAATTTTAGTTTTTTTTTGTTTAAACATCCCTTCAGGGCAACAGTTCTGGAATAAAACACCACCATTCTAGCACTTTTCCATGCTCCTCCCCAGAGACCACTGATCAAAGCCAGGAGAGCAAAACATGCAACTCTGATGGGATGTGAAATGCGGGTGATCGTGCCATGAACCCTTGAATCTTCCTGACAGGTATGCTGCACWTTAAACACATCAGGATCTGTACATCTGTTGTCACAATGTGGTTTTACCACATCTTTTTATTTCCTTAGTACCTGAATGGCAGCTTTAGAAATCAAATTACAGTCTGAGTGCTACAGGCTGCAGCCCCCTTACTGAGCCACTAAATCAGGCTAATTGAAACAACAAATATGCCTGAATAGCAGTTCCTTATGAAAATGTTGCCCTTACAACACACTGCTTTTACTTCTAACGTAACTTGACTGGACTTATTGACTAGTTGGTATTTCTGCTACTGCATTTGAAGTTTATTGATTCTAAGAAATATGGAATGAGCTTCAAAGAGGTCAGAATATGACACTGTGCCCAAGTAAGACACAAAGAGATTCAGAAATACTAAACAGAGCAAAAGAAACTGCATAAAACTAAAGAAGGTCACTAGTTTATACCACCAGAGATCACTGGTTTTTGAAAATCACTGCCTGTTGGCAGTCATGTGCCTTGCCCAAAAAGATGTGAAGGTCCACATGATGAAGGTCCATCTAGTCCACATCCTAGTTAACAGGTACCACACTGTAAGAAAACAGTGCACAGGCTGTGTTGCTCCACCTACAACTCTCTCCACTAACACATGTTCCTTGGACATGCTCTTAGGAGGTCCAAGGATTGAAACAGCACATCCTCCTCCAGAGTAGCGTGAGACATGCTGACAGGGAAARCTGCAGGGAAGATACTCATGCACTATATAGGTAGTGTACATTTTGCATAAAAGGAAGATGCCTTCACACTCCACAGGCATTCAGCTAAAACAGTTCACCACCAAAAAAATGGAGCGCATTTAGGTGTTGGGAACCAACTTACATTGTTAAAAATAGGGAATTCACAGAGAAAGAGGTTCAGGCTATCAGAAGTACCTTTCATTTCTGAAAGTATAAACGTGCATGTATTCAACAAGGAATTTATTTCTCAAAAAGGCTCTGATTTCACATTCAAAAACATACAGTGAGTGCTAAAAAAGAAAATGAGAAAGAGAAATTGATATAATCTCAAATTAAAATTTACATTCTAAAAAGAGAAGAAATGGCATTTTTCAGATGAGAGCCCTCTGAGGCAGGTACCAAATAAGATCTATTTGATGGAGGAAGAAAAGCTTTCTCATGAATCTAATGTTTTTTCTAGCTCCAAATGGCTGCAATCTGTCTCTAAAACCCTCTTTCAGGCTGACGCTCGCTTCACGATCTGCCAGCTTTGTCTAAACCATGCTCAGAAATGGTAGTCCAGCTTTTTCCTTCTGACCTCTAGCCCACTCACCAGATATCAGGTAACAGTCATCTGGTCCTTCTGGGGTTGCTGTTGCAATATCCGCTGCGAGCCACTACTTCTCATGCTGCCAGGTCATTCTAGGAAGTACTACTTCTGGAGAAGGCAGAGCAGGAGAAGACAAGGTATAGCATTACTGACATGCTTTTGATGTTTTCTGCTACTGCTGCTGTTAATGTGTGTGTTTTTATTAAAGAGCGAGCTCAGATATTACACTTAGCTTAAAAACAAGGCTGTAAAAAAGTACCAATGAAAGACATCAATAAAAAAAAATCCCTTCACATAAAACTCCTATTCTCATCTTCTTTTATTTTTTAATCATTGCATATAATTTCTGGCAAATGTTCATGGGGTCCTGTGCCACAGGAGGCACCCAAAGGAGCACGTGCTGGGCACAGGCTCCTGTTGCAGGAAGTGAGTAGCAAGAACTCAGTCACTAAGTAAGGCAAAGGTCTTATTCTGAACGGTTTCCAACCCAGAAAGACACGGAGTTTAGTCTTGTTCCTGGCTACAGCCACTTTTGATGCATGAAAGATCTTGCTAACTTTCAGTTGACTCAGGTGAACAATATGTTCCATGTAAAAACTGACAAATGTAAGAAATCTTGCACTTCACATAAAAATGACAGATACTATGCATGTAAACAAGGAGTCAGCTTAGAAAGCTCTGTAATTCTCTAACCTCAGTAGATGATTTATAGTGCTGAAAGGCTAACTGAACTCAGATAAGAAATCGGATCACATCTAGGTTTTGGGACAAACCCCTGATAAGTAGACTTTTGACTCACAGTTAACATGGCATGAATGAGTCCAGTACTGGATGCATTGCAGCACAGCAGCTGACTTGCAGACCACCTTTCAAGCTGTGAGCTGAGCTCCACGAATCTGTTAAACAGCACTGGAAAGTCACCATATCCACACTAAAGTTGTCAGAGAGAAGGCAGATCCTGTAATCCAAAATACTACAAAGAAGGGAGCTGGGAAGAGTTCTGTGAGTTCAAGAGCAGTCATGCTAGCAAACAGCCCATGGACCCAAACACAGAGGGCGAGCATCAGAAATCCCCACCTTTCAGAGAAGACAGAGGAACTCAAGCACGTACCAACACAGTGGTCAGCGTGGACAAATCCCCATTCAGAATATTTCACAGGCCAAGGGCAAGTGAGGTGACACTGTAGCAGAAGATGAGCAAACCACAACCTGAAAGATAAAGTGATACTCATTCATTTTAAGTTGTGTAGTTATTGATACAGTGATAGGAACAGATAGGAACAACAGAAAAGCTAAAAGAAGACTCTCGAAATGGGCAGAAGTGGTTGAAACTGCCCTAAGTCAGCACCTAGTGTGGGTATCTTCTACTTCACCAAAGGAATCTGTTGTTAAATGTATTGGGAAACAACAGACAGCAAAACAATCTGAAATATTAGCAGCCTATGCGAGAGATGGTGGAGGATCCTGCAGGAAAAGAGTAAGGCAACAAGCAGGATTGCAACCCTGGACTTCAGGAGAGCGGACTTCGGGCTCTTCAGAGACCTAATTGGTGGAATCTCATGGGTTAAGGCCCTACAAGGAAGGGGGGTCCAGGAGAGCTGGCTAGTATTCAAACATCACTTCCTCCAAGCTCAAGAGCGGTGCATCCCTATGAGTAAGAAGTGCAGCAAGAGGGGCAGGAGACCTGCATGGGTGAGCAAGGAGCTCCTGGCCAAATTCAGACAGAAGAAAAAGTACACAGAGTGTGGAAGAGGGGGCAGGCTGCTTGGGAGGATTATAGGAATGCAGTCAGAGTTTGTAGAGATGCAGTGAGGAAGGCTAAGGCCGAGCTGGAATTGAGTCTTGCAAGAGATGTCAAGGACAACAGGAAGGGCTTCTTCAAATACATCAGGAGCAAGAGGAGGACTAGGGGAAACGTGGGCCCGCTACTGAATGGGGCGGGGGCCCTGGTGACAAGGGGTACAGAGAAGGCAGAATTACTGAATGCCTTCTTGGCTTCAGCCTTCACCGCTAAGGGCAGCCCCCAGGAATCCCAGAGCCTGCACATGAGGAAGAAAGTCTGGAGAAGGGAAGACTTCCCTTTGGTTGAGGAGGATAGGATTAGAGACCTTCTGGGCAAGCCTGACATCCACAAATCCATGGGCCCGGATGGGATGCACCCACGGGTACCGAGGGAGCTGGCGGATGTTGTTGCCAGGCTGCTCTCCATCACCTTTGAAAAGTCATGGAGAACTGGAGAGGTGCCTGAGGACTGGAAGAAAGCCAATGTCACTCCAATTTTAAAAAAGGGCAAGAAGGAGGAGCCAGTAACTATAGGCCAGTCAGCCTAAACTCCATCCCTGGAAAGGTGATGGAACAGCTCATTCTGGGTGTCACCTCCTGACATATGGAGGAAAAGGAGGTGATCAGTAGTAGTCAGCATGGATTCACCAAGGGGAAATCCTGCTTAACCAATCTGAGAGCCTTCTCTGATGGAATGACTGGCTGGGTAGATGAGGGGAGAGCAGTGGACGTTGTGTACCTTGACTTCAGCAAGGCTTTTGACACTGTCTCCCATAACATCCTCCTAGATAAGCTCAGGAAGTGTGGGTTAGACGAGTGGACTGTGAGGTGGATTGAGAACTGGCTGAAAGGCACAGCTCAGAGGGTCGTCATCAGTGGTGTGGAGTCTAGTTGGAGGCCTGTGGCTAGTGGAGTCCCCCAGGGCTCAGTACTGGGTCCCATCCTGTTCAACTTATTCATCAATGGCCTGGATGAGGGGACAGAGTGCCTCCTCAGCAAGTTTGCTGATGATACCAAGCTGGGAGGAGTGGGTGATGCACCTGAGGGCTGTGCTGCCCTTCAGAGAGACCTGGACAGGCTGGAGAGCTGGGCAGAGAGGAACCTCCTGAGGTTCAACAAGGGCAAGTGCAGAGTCCTGCACCTAGGCAGAAATAACCTTAGGCACCAGTACAAGCTGGGGGCTGACCTGCTGGAGAGCAGCTCTGCGGAGAAGGACCTGGGAGTGCTGGTGGATGATAAGTTGACCATGAGCCAGCAATGTGCCCCTGTGGCTAGGAAGGCCAATGGTCTCCTGGGGTGCATTAGGGAGAGTGTTGCCAGCAGGTCAAGGGAGGTGATCCGGCCCCTCTACTCAGCCCTGGTGAGGCCTCATCTCGAGTACTGCGTCCAGTTCTGGCCTCCCCAGTACAGGAAAGACATGGAGCTACTGGAGAGTCCGGCGTAGGGCTACGAGGATGATCAGGAGACTGGAGCATCTGCCCTCTGAGGACCGGCTGCGAGAGCTGGGCCTCTTCAGCCTGGGGAAGAGAAGCCTGAGGGGGGATCTTATCAATGTCTACAAGCACCTGAAGGGAGGGTGTCCAGGGGACGGGGCCAAACTCTTTTCAGTTGCCCCGTGTGACAGGACAAGAGGCAATGGGCAGAAATTGAAGCACAGGAAGTTCCGCCTGACCGTGAGGGGGAATTTCTTCACTGTGAGAGTGACGGAGCACTGGCACAGGTTGCCCAGAGAGGTTGTGGAGTCTCCTGCTCTGGAGATCTTCAAGGCCCGCCTGGATGCAACCCTGTCTAACATGCTCTAGGTGACCCTGCTGAGCAGGGCAGTTGGACTAGGTGATCTCCAGAGGTCCCTTCCAACCTTACTGATTCTATGATTCTATATATATAGCTGTGTTGAAAACACATCAAAGCCTTGCTCTCATTAGAAGAATGTCTTTATGGGACCTGAACAACTACAAGAAAGTGAGGACTTCTAAAAAATAGGGAAGCTCACATATGGGGCTGAGTAAACCTAAACAGAGCCCACCCATCGTAAAGCTCATCTCTTAAACCAAATTCTTGCATGGACTACAGCAGAGGCTAGAAGAGGCACTGGATAGGCTCGCAGCTCTGTGAAAGACGGAGGAAATGCAGAATTGATAGCAAGTGGACCCTCACGGGTCACCAGAGAAAGGGAGGAAAAATGAAATCCTTTGATTACAGTCAGACAAAAATAAATATGTAGGAAAAGAATGTTTTCTATTTCCTGCAAGGAGTAAAAGTTTGGGGGGAAATGGACTATGCCAAATATTTTCCTCTGCTGGAGGCATCAGCAGGGTTCTCACAGGCACGTTAGGAAAACAGAGCATACGCTTGTGCATATTCAACAGCCCCTATGGGAGACATCATTTCCTCAGACTGCCATTTGGGTTGTGTTTGGCACTTGAACTGTTTCATGGGCTTTGATAGTCTAGGATTTGCGTAGATGATGTTTTGTTCTGGGGGAAAAGAGTAGAAGCACATGACTAGAGGCTTTTGAAAGACTTGGACCAGCAGAGCTCAACCAACAAAACTCCTTTGTAATGGAAATGCCATACCTAGGCATAAAATTAGAATAGCAGTGTGTGCAAGGAGATTACAATGAGGTTGAAGTCATCCCCAGTATTCCTGCCCCAACAGAAAGAGATGCAAAGTAAAGGTTCCCTTGTAGTAGTGAACAAGCTGCCCAATTTAGCTGCCCAAGCAATCAATGACAGATCTTTATGTGCAGGAACATTCACTGGACCCAACATACACAGGCAGAAAAACTGAAGGAGCTAATCAATGGCCCCAGTTAAACAGAATTAAGTGCAAAACTGGACATAGATCTTTAAAGACCAGCGCCGACTGAGCTGAATTCTCTCCTTGCACTCGCACTAGGACTTGTGCCCTAGTGATGCATAAAGATTAATGCTTATACAAAAAGCATTGGCTTTCTGCTTTTAGTGAGGTATTTGTAGGCTGTCTACTTGAATGTCTCATCTGGTTTCAATTAGAGATTGTATTATTTTTTACTTATAGTCTTAAACTGTGGGTAGTTTTGCTCTGGACAATTTCAGCTGCTCTATGCTGTCCCATGCTAGCAGAGCCTGAACTCACACCTTTCTGTCCGTGCCTCCAGGACTGCTTCCTAACTTCCTAAAGTTAATTTGGTAATAAGTCAGACTCTGTTTACATTCCCAATTGACCAACTCTGTTCATGTCAGTGGAGTTGCCCTGTTTGCAGAGCAGTTTGAAACCCTCTGATGCCCTGAACTCTGGAGCGGTAATGACGGTTTTTCACAATTAACACACAAATCACTGGGCAGGCGGGAAATGTTGAAAAGTGATGCAAATGCCCTTTGTTCCCAGGAGGCACAGCACAGGCCTCTCACATGGGTTTAAGGAGGAGTTTCAAGGCTATATTTGAATATAGGATGCCTCCTGGAGCAAAGCACCAGCAAAATATATCTACTCACAAATACCAAAGAAAACTTCCATTTTGCTCTGTACCACTGCAAAGGCGACACTGAACGGTACAGCATTTGCCATGTAGGCAAACACTTTGGCAGATGAATACACTAAACAGCCCAGGAGAACGAAGCTGCACAGGCCGACTTACTGTGTAAGTAAGGAGTCTCTGAAGAGGGGCATGCTGAGACAACACCTGGGGGGGGGCATCCTCCTGTTCATCTACCACTCGCTGGCTTAATTAGGCTTCTGTAATCACACAGCAGTAGGAAAAAGCTGGCTCCCTCTGGAGAAACACACTGCAGTGAAGAAGTAGATATGTATATTTTCCAGCACCAAGGCTATGTAGTAGCAGGAAGGGCCCCACAACCACTTATGCATAACCACAAAAGGTTACGGCAATCTACTAGGGTTCATTTGCCCTTTTCTAGAAGAGGCAAAAAGACATGGAAGTTACTTTGAGGACTGGACAGCAGCTGGTTTTTTGCAGACATGCATGGTGTCCCTGGGACACAGGCCTCCTCCCACCCACGCTGTGGCAGACCTCTTCATGGGAACAATCCTAGATGAAGTTTGGCCACCACCAGGTCAGCAGCAAAGGTCTGGCTGGCAAGAGGCCATCAGTGGAGAGCTGAGGCAGTAACTGCTTTGACCATCACATCCATACCCCCAAAATGCCTCTGAGATTGCACAGGAAGAAGTTAAACACTGAAAACAAAGAGCTTACTGTGTAGAGGCAGCTCCAGCAGCAGGTAGGCAAAGCTGAGAGCAGGTTTTTCAGGACCATGACTTAGGACTGAGGTGCCTAAATTCTGTGCAAATTTCTCTTCAGAGGTCTGTTTGAATCTAGCCTTCAAATCCTGCTTTATTCCTGTYCAGAATAACAAGACTTTCACTATGCTTCACAGTGCCATTGTTAAGCTCMGCAATCTCTCTCCAAGACCTAGGTGTAGAAGATCCTACAAAAAAACAAAGCTTTTATTTTATAACTAAAATTAAGGGGAAAGAAGACATCAAATAACAGAGTTGACCAGAATGCATTGATAGGATCCAGGGAGATGTAATATACTTGAGAAAGGCAAATCTCATGCTCAAGGGCTACAACTAATCTTGGGCCTCYTGCCCCAGCTGACACTACAGCAGAGCTCTGCAGCCCCAGTGCTGCAGAGTTAGATGTGTCATGCCTCARGTGAGGTCTCTTGGCTCCAATTGCTCTGAGGTGGCTTTCTATAAAGCTAAAGATCATTAAAATCTTCCAGAGGACAACCATGAGATCCAGCCAACATTCCTCCCTTCAATAAATAAAATAGTTTCTAGCATAGGCAGCTCTGTGAATTATTGCAGAGCACATAATAGTCCCTGTATTTGCCTACACAATCACCGCGCTCCCAAGATCTAACTCATTACTGTGCTTAGCGAAGCGCTTTGAACTGCCTCAAGCATGAAAAGCACCATATAAGAACAAATTTTATTCTCATAAAAAGGTATTAAGGCAAGTTAGAGGCACTATTGATGCACATGATATAACTGGCAAACGTTCGCAAAGGCAAAATGCAGCTTTGAGCATCAAGCTGGAGGGCACCTGCGTGCACGCTGTTTCTCTCCGAGCACATCCCTTCCTCTGCCCTATAGCAGTCCCAGTTCCCAGAGACAGGCCAGCTGTTTGAGGGCCRTGCCTTCCTAAACACTGCATTTTATTTAGGAGAAGAAATTAAGACTGCATTTGACTTGATTTTAAAGGGAGGCAASAATACCGCTGGTTAGCACCTAGCGCTACCCAGATGCACCTGCGTTGTTCCTGACCTACAGTCCCCCATAACCACTTCAGTCACCATCACAGCACAACCTGGCACCACCAAGGATCAAAACCGCATCCCTGCCCCTGGACTGGAAGCTGCTGTTCCTGTGCCACCCCTCGCACGGCTGCCAGTCCCGCTCGGCTGTGCCCTGCAGCACCCTCTGTTGTCCCCTTCCTGGAGCTCACTCAGCTCTCACTAACAAGGCTTCTCCTTTGCTATTTTAGTTATTATCTTCTGAAAAGCTCTGTCAGGGCACCACAGCTCTGCTACTCTATTCCGCCCTGGACTCTCATTCTCTGCTTGCTAGTCTTGCCAGATTTGCCTCCCCGCTCCTGCCCAAATGGGTAGACCTTGTAGGTACGACATTGAGAACTAAAGTCTTTCTTACTTGGGAAAGGCAGAACTCAAATCGCTTCTAGTGACCCCCAGCTCCTGGAAAACTGTTTGGAAGTGTCATGTCACTCATCCACCCTGAAAGYCTTTATGGCAGTGCTGTGCTTCAGGTTGTTATCAGAGCAGTCAGGAATGCTCTCGGGGTTGGAGGGTAGTGGGCTGAAAATTTTTTGCAAGCCCACACAAAAATGTTGGATTGTCCCAAGCCAATTTCGTGTCTCAGAGGGACACCAGAGTCAGCACTCTCACTGCTGTAATTACCAGCAACCAAGACAAATACATTAAATATTAAAGGGAATACTGAGAAATAACAAAAACTAATACCGAAACCACAATGGTATGTGCTTGCAGGCACATGTGCATACATGTGTGTGCAGTTCATCCAATGGACTCGAGCAATCATCCAAGACCCTGGCCCACAAGGTATGTTAAATCCCTCAATCTTTCCACTGTCTTGAATTCCTTCTGTAAGAAGAAAGCCTCATGCGCAGTTTTGAAGCACTAAAAGCTTCATCCTGGTAGAAAGCACACTACTGTTCAGGAAGCTTGAACTCAGTTTCTCTTTTGGAGTATCAGGTATTTGGAAAGTTGCAGAGACCACACACTCATTCTAGGAGAGAAGGCAGTGTCCTCTTCTATTCTGCATATCGTGGTGCCCACACAGCTCCAAACTTGCATTCCAGACACAYGGTCCCTGTACAGCCCTGAGTCATAATGGGAAAAGCAGGTGAAGGAGAGAGTGAAGGGAAACCTCTGAATATCTGAAGTGCTCAAGGCTATACTATGTGACTGGGGAGGAGGGGAAAGTGGATTCATTAGCACCTTCTCCTAAGGCTGCATACTAAGATCCCCATTCACTTATTATTCCAACACTTCCCCCAGGCTTCAGTAGGAACTCGGTGGAGTCAAGAGCCTCAGGGCTTAACTCGTAGTGAACCTAAACATTAATGATCAGCACATGAGGTCCTAGGAGATGTTGCCAGGACCGTTCCTTTGGAGAATATGTTGGAGGGGACAGAAATCTTCTGCAAGACCCTGAGTAAGAGATGCAACACTGTGCCCGCTCTGACAGCTGTCTCGAGGGTGAACATTCCTACAGAGAGGTTCTGATGTGTGAAATATTTCTGTTGTCGAGTGTACCAAAAACACTGCTTGAGAGCTTTCATTTCAGTGTGCACTAAAAGGTTTTTTCTATTTCTCACTCTGGTTAAATCTTTTTGGCTGCCCTCCACTCCGTCCACGAAGTGCTGCTGAAAAAGGAGGAAGCTCTTATTTGCATGCAGAAAGATTGGGAGTTTTCTCCCTCCACACAGTGATCAAAGTTCAGTGGAAGCTTAATCCAACTGCTCCCTTACTGTGTGCCCAGCGGCCCGTCCGTCCTCACGGCTATTTTGGATGACCACGAATTCAGTGGAGCGACCCTAATGTTAGTAAACAGGAGAAGACTTGGACTGGTGATGTGCTCATGGAGCTTCATTTTTAGATTTTTCCTGATGGGAGAAATGGAGAACTAAAGATGTTCCACCAAGACTGCTCATCCARTTACTGGAGCACTTTAAAAATGTGACACGGAACCCCAACACCCCAAGTTTCTCCCAGAAGGAGAACATGAGTGTGCAGGCATGCACTTTTGGGAAGTATCAAGAATCAGACAGAGTAGCTTTGTAGCTTTTGTTAGTTGGTTCTGACTTGCTTTTGGCTTCTTGCCTCCTTCCTATTAACACCCCATGGTGCAGTTGTGTTTGACATCATTATAACAAACCCTGATTTATATGGCCTCATACAATTCCYCATCCTTTGTGTGGCCTTGAGAACAGTGTAACAGGCATACTAAAATGGCACCCATTTAAATCAGTCACTACCAAAAGAACAGACATCTTCAAAGAGTTTTATCTTTGTGAATCAAATTTCACCCTTTCTGAGTAATCCTTTTTTTAAAAAAATGAAATGTAGCTTATTGGGGTTTGGCAGAAGCTGGCAAATA
>NW_028185794.1:1468465-1470673 GCF_003343005.1 Rhea americana | reverse complement strand
AAGCATCACAGAGATTCACCAAGCTGCAGAATAAAAGAGAAAAGATCCAGAAGGAAATCAGATGTGCTACAAAATGTGCTACATCCATCACTCATTCAACTCACAAGTATTTGAGCAGCTGTCCAGTGAAAGGGATTCAAGGTCTTTATTTTACGGTGCATCTCTCAACATCCTTGATGATTTTCTACATGGCAGTGCAGCAGATGATTCGTACTCCCTTCTATACCCATTGCCTGTAGAAAATCTGCAAACCATTGCCACTAGTACTCACTAATTTAGGAGCCATGTCATAACACATCCTACATCCAATGMGTGTCTACTACTTAACACACTGCTTGCTTTAGAAATGTGGTTTTTCTCTGGTACAATGTGACCACTACRATTATGTGCTGCATATGCCAAATAGGCAGGGTTGGGTGGGGAAAAAGGAGGGAGGCTTCAGCTCTGAAATGATAGTACCTATTTTTAGGTTCCTGAAGCCAAGCTGTGCTGCTCCCACTCTGTTCTGGTGATCCAACACGTATCATTCTAGATGTCACCAACCCAAGGCAGTCAAAACAGTTTGTCGTGCAGTGCTTCAGCATCTTGGCGGAGGGAAGATAAGCARCAATTTTTCCAAAGTCTGTGGCAGGAACAAACTGTATCACGGTAACTGCTTTTCTATTACTAATATTTAGACCAGATTATGCTTTAGTCTGAATACATCGTTACAATAGAAGAGATACGTACCTGGCTCTTCCTGCACCCTGACAGCCCTTCCCCAGGACGCAGCAGGACTTGCCCTTCCTGGGAACGTCCTGTATTGTTGGAAACTATCGGGAATTTTTTAAGGTCTGGTTAAGCATATGGTGGGACCAAACATCCCTCTTTCTTACTGCTGCCCGAGCACCCAGAATATGGTCTATCTGGACTAAATTCATGACCCAAATCAGTTTTATGCAGCTGCAGTGTCCACTGGGGGCCGCAYGGTATTTTCACAGCACTCCAAGCGCTAGAGCCCCCCTTCACTCAGCGATGTGATCCACAAGCCATTTACCACACAGCTTTGCAACAAGCAGCCCTCTGCRTGCTCCTAGCCTGCAGGCAGTGCAAGTCAGTTAGGTTAGCCCCCCTCGACAGCCACCCTGCGACAGCTCCTTCATGTGCCCGAAACCCCAGAGACCACAACCCAAAGGGCTCTGCTCACATCCCCTGCTCTACATACCCTCCGCGGGCTGTCACAGCTGCCCCTCTTCATTGCTGCGTGGGAAGGGAGCGCGGGGCAGCCCTGGAAATAAGYAGTCCAAATCCCCCCTTGAAACTCTAGTGCTGCAGCAGCTGCAGCACCTGCGGCTGCGGTTCCCTGGGCACCTCTCTTCACGGCACTGCTGGCTGCAGAGGCTGCAGATCTGTGGGATGCATCCAGCTGGGAAACTGTTCTGCTTCAGCATGTGACTCCACTATCTGTACAGGTAGGGGAGACTAGGGAGGGGGAAACAAGAGCAGCTTATCTTGGCACTGCCACCAAAAAGTACCGCTGAGGAATACAGCCCAGCTCGGGCATCTCTGCCGGGCAGCACCAAGCCCCTGCAGCCAGGCCAGCGCTGCGACAAAGCGGGGAATCAAACCCCCTAGCTCTGAGGTTTTCAGCTTACCRGCCCGCTGCAACATCCTTTCCTTCTTCAGCTGCTTTTCTCCATTAAATTCTCCTGTGGTGTGCTATCGAGTAATTAGAAACACATACATAACTGTTTCTTAGAACGCTTTAGCACCCTCYCCTCCATTTCTCCTTAGCAATGTAACAGTGAGGGAAAATGACACCATATAGAYGTTGTAAAATGGAAAAGGTTAACTAAAAAAAAAATGTTACAACCTTAATCAAGGAACAAACCAGTAAGAATAATCGCAATCGTATTTTGCAGCAATGTAACCCTTTTTATTCTTTTCTCTCCCAAGCATTTTAAGACTATGAACTGAGGTCTGTATCCTTCAAGTGAGAATACCCTGAACTGGCATTAAGAGAAAATATGCAGCACGTATTGATCTGGAAGGATGGAGAGAGCTCAAACCTGTGTTATTTGTTCCCAGTTTTGGATGGAGGTTGGCAGAGCTCAGCCCCCCTCAGGACCAGGCCCATCCTACGTTACTGAGGACCATTTCTGCCACGTATGCTGCCTGATAGTGCTTTATCTGTTTTTTTTTTTTTTTTTTTTTTTTTTTTTTTTTTTT